>NW_018128098.1:251449-273102 GCF_001952655.1 Monopterus albus
TTATAAATGATGGTGCATTTTACTGGTGCATTTCGCTGAGTTGGAGATAATTATCTTTATATACAGTTGGGTAGTTTAACATCTTATAAACTCATCATATGGTTAGAAAAAGAATAAGTTGTCAAACAGATGTAGTGGAGTAAACTATCTGTATATCTCTGAAGTGGAGCACTGTAAGTGTACACAGTAGCAGAAAATGACAATACTCAAAGATGACCATCTGAAATTTATATTTAAAGTAAATATATTTAGTCACATTCCACTACTATTATGAAAATAGTTTGCTAATCTGTATCTTATTCACATGGTGGCCCCCAGAATATTGCTGTTGTTTTGTTTCCTAAACAAGGACACAAAAGAGTTAAAGAATTATGGCGACAGAAGCCCTGAGAGAGAAAGTGAGACCAAATCAACAAATTAATGCCTGTCCTATGAGAGGCTAAGCCTCTTATTTTTATTTCAAATGAGGATAGAAATTGGCTTCCTTATTAAATCTAATTATTAGCTGGTGCCCTCCAAAAGTCTTCTGAAATAGCCTGCAGCGACCAGGCTATTAGCATAAACTCCACCGCCGGCAAGCTTAAAACAAATGGTATATTTAGTCAGTGTTAATGGGATTAAAGTGTGCTGGATTCAGGAGCAGTTGTACTAACAGTGAGCATCATATCTTCATTATGGATGCCCTGACTTCTGCATTTCCACTCTCTTTGTTTGCATTTCATTCCACTCTGTTGCCTCCCGCTCCTCTCACTTATTCAACAGATTGTGTTCAATCTTGATCCAAAAATCCCAGACAATCATAAATAATAAAGGATTACACCAATCTTTGAAAAGCCTGTGGCTCACCAGTGGCAATGCACACACACAGAGAAATAATCGCTGGCCATCTGTGGACCACGTTGGTAAGACTGCGCCCACATTAGAGGGTTTTATAATCTTAACCGATTTTTTAAAAAGTGAGAGACCACAGACATAACAACAGCATTAACCGATTTTTGTTTTGTTCTAAATCTCATGTTTGATCACGTGAGTTTCTATGAGATCCGTGATCCCCAGAATCAGCTTCTCTGAAATGTTCAGTAAAAATGGCCAAGTGTGTGGTCCTGCCTCTTGGCTGAAATCATCTAGTGTGTGTGCTCTTAAGATTAAAATGTTTTTAAAAAATCTGTTAAAGCTGTCATTACATCTGTGGTCTCTCATGTTTTTAAAATCAGCTAAGATCTAGCGTTGGTCCAGCCTTACAATTCAAGATCGAGGGACCTCTGATCCTGTTGGAGGCATAACAATTAAGTTGTTCAACACCTTACACTACAGGATCATTTGGCCTGAGAACTGCTTCTGAGTGGCCTCACGTCGGGGAACGCCCCCACGATTGTTGGAAAGGACAAATCAGGCACAAAATTGGGTTAATTATCCTTTAGTGTGGGACCGGCTTAAAAGAAAGGGTAAACAAAGAGCACAGTGTACCTGCTACAACTTTCTCCCCTTCCCTGTTTCTCCCTTTAGCCAGGAAAGATAAAAAGGCTTCGATGACACTGACCGCTGCAGAATCTACTGGCTCACTCCAAGAGATTTTTTGATTAGGGAGGTTTGAGAACCATAGACTGACAAGCTGCGCCTGTCAGGAGTCTAACAAGGCATTGGGGGCATCTCTCTATCAGCAGCCAAACAGTGCTGAAACACTGCACAATCCCAGCCAAATAGAGGAAGGATGGAGGATAATTGAGCAGGCAAATGATCACAGTGACATGTCATATACACATCTCTCCAGAAATGAAAGTGAAGCCATGAAAGCACACTCTTTGCCATCTCATAAATCACTCCTGTGTGGGCTGAGATTGGATTTACTGGCACAGTGTTACTTCAATGCCAGGACCACTGTTCAAGATGCATAAACCTACACAGAGCATCACAGATTCTAATTAGGGAAAATGTAATTTGTAGCTAAAAACTGTATAGTCAAAGCATTTTGATGTCAGCTGCAAAGTTAACAGTGATATGGGTCAGAGAATAAATCAATATGAAATGGATTTCACATGGGTTCTATTCAGTGTCCTAACTGACTTCATTTTGCTGTCTCAAAATGAAGATGCATTTTATTTGAAATATCACATTTACTGTTTGACTAATAACCACCAAATGTTGGATTTTCCACACACAACAGCTGTTTTCACATCTTAATAGCAACCGCAAGCAAAAGCCTGGGATTTGCATGCTTTTGCTGCTTCGCAGTGTGTGCAAAAGGTGAAAAATGACCTTACGGCTTCCCATCCATCCCAACAGGAGGACCCTCATTATGGTGTGAGATTTATATACGTAGCCGATATGTAGAGAGAGACAGATAGAGATAAATAACATTGGATTCTGGAACAGGGAGCAGAAAAAAAGACTGGGCAGAGACATAATGAGTTGTGTTTATGTGCAGCATTGCTTGGCCTGTTGACAGTGGTTAATGAAGTTACAGTTAATGGGGGGGATCTGTACTGTTAGTGTTGGAAAGAGGAGGTGCTGCAGCAGGAAAAGGAGGAGCAGACCTAGGTAGATCCATCAGCACCCACACACAAATACAGGTGCTACTTGTCATGAGAAGGATTAGATATAACTTTACTGTATACTAGGAACTCCTGACTTAGCATTTAAGTTTTCTTTTATGATGATATAAATCCTCTTAAAAGCTGACTTACTCAAAAACAGGCTTCCTTCTCTTAAGCAAAAAATTAACAATATATCACCTCTTATAGGAAAACCGGTGATTTCAGGATACGAGGTATAAGATTAAAACATAGTATACAGTCCTCTATCAAGCATATGAAATAATAAAGTCAGCACAGTTTATTTTAAGCAGTAAATGCAGGAAATATTTTACACCTAACTGAGCCTCCTGTGCAGCATGGACTGGCTCTTGCAGAACCCACAGCTATGACATCTGGAAATTTTACAGTCACCACTGAGCTGTTAGAAAGTGGGAGAGAACTCGATTGACTGTCACAGAGACGGAGCGGAGCTCAGTATGTGCCATCTTAGCCACAGCTCCATCATAGCCTGTAACCCAGCTCACCACCAAAGCCACTGCTGTTGACTGCCTGCACAGACCAAGCCTCACTGTTTGTTTATGCAGCATGTAGCCCCGGCCATTAAAAGTGGGAAGCCTGTCAAAAATAAAAAGAAACTTTTCATGTTTGAGCACTACAATTTTGGCTCTTGTGTCATGTTTCCCTTCCACACTGACCCCTCTCTTTGAGGTTGGGAAGTCATGTAACCCTCAGCTGTGGAGCCAGTCGATTGGCTGGGTCAAACATGGTATTTTTGAATATGGGGCCATAGTGCCTCCAGCTGAGGTACTGTGGTTTCATGCATTGACTATGGCTGTGTAACGAAGACAGCCTACACATCATTATAATGACTCCTCAGGCAGAGAAGCCAAAGATCCGTCCTAAATGTGCAATCCTTTCCCTCATTATGTGTGTGAGTTACCTTTCATCATGTTCCCCAACCACACTACAATTCACAGTTAAACTGAGCAAAGGATGTGGATTGTACCATAGCTGAAATAAAGGTAAAGCAATGTAGTTTCACTGAAATACTTAAATAATCAGTTTAATATCTCTCTACTCCATGCCACCCCCTAATATACAAAAGCTGCCTACAAATGATACAAGCTGTTTAAAATAGCTATTCCCAGTTTGCAGTCCATCAACTACTAAAGCAGCACAGGGAGAAGGTGGAAATTTGCTATGTAGTTAACTTACAGCAGCCACCAATTAGGTTTACAATTCAGGCGCCTTTGGGCAACTGTCGCCAGGCCTCAGTCTCCCTCTGATGTCATTACACAAATCTGCTGCGCTCTGACAGAGCAACGGGGCTGTAGGACTCAGGGGGAGAAGGAGAAGGAAAGTTGGCTCGGCTCCTCTTCTCTGATAGCAGATAAGCCGGCCTTGAGGCCTCTTATCTCATCTGTGGATCCTGCGTAAATATAACTTTTTGCCTGTCAGATTACATCAGAAGAGCCTGCTGGGTACAGAGGCCAGCCGCCGGAGGACCATGATGACTCCCCTCATGTGACAAATGCATCCCCTCCACCCTTCATGGACTAACAAAACAGGACCAGGGTGTACTGTGGGAGATGACTCTTCTGAGCCAGTTAAAGTGAGCCTCTAGAGGAACTGGAATTAAAAACGTCAACTTCCATTTCATCCAAAATGTTCACCCCATGGCATTTGTTTTCTCTGTCAGCAGCACACTGTATGCACTGATAGTAGTATTAGTGGACAGTATGCCTGACTTTGCATAAATGTCTGTGTGGAGGTGTGTGTCCTGACAGGAGAACGGACCAACTGACGTAGGTTAGGCCCTCTGTGGTCCATAGGCCACAAAGGTGCCATGTGCCTCTGAGAGGTTCATTTTAGGATACATAAACATACCCTCCCTGTTTGGCTAAATGTGTCTCTGTCTGTCTACTGTATGTACAGCACATTCCAACCAGACAGACAGTCAGGCCACATCTGGGGAACGACCAGTGGAAGACCATTCCCCTGCCTTTGTCTCGTCCTGCTCCCTTCGTCTGTCATCCCACCCAGAGAGGGGAAGTGGTGAGGTTGGAGTGGTTGGCCAGACAGGGCCAGCTGTGTAACCACAGACCTCTGAGTGTGTGTATGTGGGAGGGAGGGAGAGATCTACAGGCCTTATTACAGACCCAGCTACACACTGGGCCTCACAAACAGCTACTTCACAGTCAGTGGCAGCCAATGTGTAGCACAAGTAACTCTGCAGGATTTGTACTCTGACAACATGAGAGTGAATACATGAGTAACTATCAGTCACAAGCATATCTGATGTTTTTAATGCATACTTAAAGCCAATGCATCTTCATCTTAGGACGAATCATGCTGTATTGCTATTTATTGGTATGTGTGCTTGATATTGAGTGTGAACCGCTGCTGAAATAATGCAATTTCCCAGATTGGGATTAATAAAGTATTTCTATCTATCTATCTATCTGACAAGCACTGTTTCAGATATTTAGCAGATGAGAGATCTTTTGTGGCAGGGCGTTCGAAATGACTACTCATGATTTGAAAAATCCTTCTTACAACCTTTGCTAGGTGGCAGGTGGGGCTAATTTACAGACCATATGTTGGCGACACAGGGTAGAGAATCTGGAACGATAAGAGAAGCACTGATGCTAACAGAGTGTCATGGAGGGGGTTAGTATAGCAAAGAGACATCATGTTCTGTCCCATTTTAATTTGATTTACCAGGCAATGTGTTAGTTAATGCACCCATAATTATATGGCTGGTTAATTTCTATTTGGAAAACACAAATTTTAACTTTGATTTTTCAAAGAAATACAAGCATACTAATTAAGGTGATACAGATGTTAAATAATCCTGGCAGTTTGGGTAAAATGTGTTTTACCATAGTCTGCTGCCATCTCACATGACCTGAACATGACTGTACCATCCGCCAGATCACAGGACAGAGAGCCTCAGAGTGATGATGTCACTGTTTTGCCTTGGTCTCCAGGGCACTGATTTATGAGCTAATCTGGGTCTGTCTCCTTAGATTCCAGGTCTTTCTCTCCCTGGGGAGCTGCTAATGGGACAGTGGGATGGAGCCACCATGCAGCAGAAGTCATCTCAGCTCATAAGCCCTGACATCCATCTCCATGATCACACACCAAAGGAAAAAAAAAAACCAAACAAACCCTGAAACAGAACAATGCTGACTTAATTTTGCAGCACACACAGATGCACACATGCACACACGCACACACAGGCCAATATATACACCCTATTGCACAGAAGCAAATACAGAATAAATTAAGTTTGCATATATAACCTTGGCCATTTGCAATTTGTCATGCAACCCAAGAAAGATAATTGAGGTAACCTCCCAGTATGCAAATAGAATGATAATCAGCCTACATGACTCCACCAAGCACATGCATGGAAAAAACCCAAAACAATATTATTATTATTATTATTAACAGTATTTTTAGCTATTTCTAATAGAGGACACCTATTGACCCATTTTCTCTTGGAAAGCAATTTGTCCCTCCAAAATAAAACTAATAGGTGGCAAGATGAATGGATTAGAGTGTGCTAGACTTGGTGCACCGTGCCATGAGGCACTAAATCACCAGATTATTAGTTTTATGAGCCAAGCCCATGAGAGAATAATTGCTAATGTTCCCAGAGTAACCAAGGGAAATAAAGGTAATGGAGCAATTTATAAATTCTGATTGGTATACATAGAGAACTTCCAGCCCATCTCCTTTGTTATTTTACTGCTCTCGATAAAATACGCCTCAAGCCACACAAACACTATGGCAAGCTATCAAAATCAATACAATCACAAAACCGTGAGGGCTGCTTCTGCTCCTTTGTTATTTTTAGTGGAATGCAGCCTGACTCACAGTTATAAATCAAAATAATGTGGAAAAGGAGGGCGGAAAACAGCACCAACATCAACTTCCATTTCTTAACTTCATTTAGCCTGTCTGGGAGACATATGGATAATAACCTGCTCCCCAACACACTCTGCATTGGTGCGACGACAAAGACAAGCTCCGTCTAAAATCATGTTTTGCAAATTGGCTTCTAGAGCTGTTACGATTGTTGTACTGTGACACAGAGAGAAGAAAGACAAGCTGTTGAAGTAGGCAGGTGTTTAATCCACCCAGCTCAGATAAATAACCACCCTTCACTCATCCTGTTTTTATAACCACACAACTTTATACATACATACAAACCAAAATCCCTAATTTCCACCTCTTTACAGCTATCTGATGCTTAAATTGTAAGTTGCACTAAGTCCAAACGCAGTCTAAAATGTTCTGCAGATGTAGCCCCTTCTCATGTGGTTCATGAAAGCAGAGACTTGTCTGGTTAGAGAGGGCTCACTGCTTGGAGGCCATAGTCTGCATGCCTCATATTTAAGACGAGGTGGGTGGTCTCAGCATCTTCCCGTGCCCATTTCTCAGGAGGATAAACAGCACATATCCTACATCAATCAACTCCTGTCGTTTTATTTCAACAAACCGCCCAATTATAATGTCATTAAAATCAAAACAAACCTGTTTGCTGTTTAAGCTGGATGGGTATACTCTAATGTAATTTGATGCACTGCTGTATTAAATTACACAGTGAAGTCAAGGTGAGAGAAGGTAAAACAGATTACATGGAGTAAACAATATGGCAGGATGGAGGCAGAGTTAATGTCACATCATTAGCCCAGACCTGAGCCGCTTGTCTGCTGGTGCAGTTAGGACAGCGTGTTAACAGCCGAGCAGAGTTGATGCCTTGCCATATGCAAATGCAGCATACATAACACACACGCACACAAACACACACACACACCCTACTTGACCTTTCAACAACAGTGATGACAGCTCACAAACTCCTCTTGCAACTGAAAATCAGCTCATATACTTTCCACCTACTTTCTTGTGGTAAGACCACATTGCTCACTTGTTTTCACTTCTTTGTGTTACAGGTATGAAGAAACACCATCAACTATGAGAGCACTATTTGTTCAGACTTGTTGACTTAAGGTACAATAAGTATCATTTTTGTGTATTTAACACTGATTCGTCAAAGGGTGATTTCAGCAGACACAAATCATTGTTGTCCTCAGGCCAATGTGTACATTTTTCAGATCCATAGCTTATCTGCACATTGTTATCCCATCTGTGCTCCTCTAGTCCCACAGAGAGGGCATTTTATGGTCAGATTGGTGGATCATCATCACCACACATTTCCTGTTATGAAATAGACAGGGTTAAAGAGATCTTCACAACTCGTGAGAGCGGAAGCTAGAATGAAAGTTTATCTCAGTGTGAAGATTCATCTCTACTGCCCCCATCCCCACTTTTTTACGTTGACGCTAAAGCATTTTAAGCCGGCTTTAAAGTAACATTTAGGCACATTTAAAGCAGTTCAGTATCATCCTTAAACATCAATTTAATTCCACACAAAGCTTTCAAGAAGCACTGACAGCAGGACGCAAGCTCAGACGTGGAAATAGATTTTCCAAGGGAATGATTCTGTACTGGATCTTGCACTAATCTACAGAGAAACCAGCAATAATGACACATTCTGTGATCCCACAGTTTCTATACGATGCGGTTAGGTTCTATCCAAACGTGGCACGGCTTGTAATAAATTTTGTCTTCCATCCATCAGCCTGCCTGCGGCTGAGAGACGTCATAGAAAGCCACCCCAAGCAAAATGTTATTCCAGCTTGTTAGCGTTTGAAGTTTGAAGTTACAGCAAGCTGGGCTGCATGAGCTACTGCTTGTGGTTTATGGCTTGTGGGGTTGCTCAAGATATGGAGTCTCACTTTCCAAGTCAGGATGTCTCCCAGCTATTGAAGCCACAACTGTAGCTGTGAGATAACACAGGAACGTTAAGAAGAAAGGACTTCAGAGCAGATGTGTGGTCTTGACTCAACGAGTGACAACACAACACTGTGTGTGCAAGTGCCTCCGTGGATGTTGTTTTTCCACCTCCGCCTACTGATGCACTACTGTAGCTACTTGCTGAAATGCTATCACTTCCTTTTCTCTTCACTTTCAGATACGTGCTTTTGTACAAAAACATGCTGATTTTTGAGTTTATACACTTGCCAGGTTATTACATGGCAAAACATCTTTCATTTTCTTTTTCACTTAGGCTGTTCTGACAAACTGGGGTTTTTTTGTGCATTCACAGAAACAGTGAAATATGAATATAAAAATGGATATGCAGTTGATTTCTGTGCAACAGACAGGAAAATATTAATATGGCCACAGAGCCACACAGCTCCTTTAATTTATAAAATTCAATAATGTCTGTAACATCTTGGCTCAGATCAATGTTTCACTGATTAAAGTGGTTGTATGTCAACCACAACAGGTCAAAGGTTGTCAGGCACACACCCAGTATATCCACTGCTGCAGTCTGTTGATATTTTTTTCTGCAATCCCCCATTGTGGGGATTCCTTCATGGTGATAACAAGGACCCTCACACACATATCTATAATCAAACAAACAACCAGTACCCTATAGGTGACAATGCAAAGCACGTGAATGAGTGTGAGTGAACACACAATACAAATACATTTAGCTGTGAAAAAGTATTTAACACAAAAAATAGCAATGACACAAAATTAAAAACTATACTGAAGTACATGAGCAACATCTTCACTGTCACTGAGTACATCCTAAAATTGCAACATGTTAGCGTGCACATATAACATTTGACACTTTCCTTATCATCTGTAATGGCCTAAATATCCAAACTCATTATATTCTGTAAGGGCAACATCAGACAGGAAGAATCAGGAAATGCTAATTTCACTCCTAACAATCACAATAATACTATTAGTATTGCATTTGCCCTATAGCGAACAAATACTTAAGAACTGCTAAAGACGAGCACTATGGACAGCAAGTCATCCATGTTAATGAGAGGATCATGAGCACATTCTGTTCCACATCCACGTAACTGCTCTGACAGATCATCCACATGAATGTTGAAAAGAAAAGGAGATGAAATAACACTTTGTCAAACCTCATAATTCAGGAGCAAATACAGAATCCCCCCCTTTTTTACACACACAATCTGATGTGTATGATTCTCACTAGAAATCGAGGAACTCCTTTTTGGTACAATTTATAAAATCATTTTTCATGATGTATACAGTCCAAGAAGCATAAACAAAACCTATATAAATGTTGTATTGGTTCCTTCTATGTTTTATCTAAAATGTTCCCTAAGGCCAAAATTCACACCAGTGCTGTGTTTATGTGTAAAGTAGAAATGCATTATTCTAGCTGACTCAGTCATGTTCTTTTCAGCTGGCTAAGGCTATACAACTATAATTCTCCAAGCTGTTTAGTTTGCTGCCTTTATCTTTACGTACAGGCACAATTAAAACCGATAAAATAAAGTCAGGTAGAATAACATGGATTAAGAATCCAGTAAAACAAATAGCAAGCAAAAAATGCTAAAGAATGTTTTTTTTTTACTAGCAAGCTTTAAATGTTTAGCAGTTTTATTATCCACATGCATTATTATCTCCCAGCTTCATAACTGCATTGTGAAGTAACAACTTCAGCCTCATTAAATATGTTGCCTAACATAAATATACTGCTTTTGACCCAATCAAAATAATGTTTCTGCCATAACTGAGATTTTTTTTCTGACTTCATCAACATTCGATGGTGGAGATGCTTTGCAGTTATTTATAACTCTGATTTCATTCCAGAAATCATTATGATCATTATTTTGCAACTTTCATGCAAGTGAGTCAGACCTCACTGTGTTCTCATTACTTCTGATTTATTGAAGCACGTATTTATACCTTGCAGTAGCATGTTTCTTACAATATGCAAATAAAGGTCTGTGTTTGTTTCTTTCTGACTCAACCCATGCTTTAAAAGCTCCTCTAGCATCAGCATGTAGCTCTTCCAACCTGGCTTAACATTGCACACATTAGTTTTATTTTTATGTAAATGTCTGCTCGCATATAGAGAGACTGCACAGTAGAGTCATATTAGGAACATTTCACATTACCATGCTGCAGATTCATGTCACAACACACAGTAGCATCAATACATCTCAGCAATCCAAAAAGATCCTGCTTAGTTGAGTTAGACCAATTAAATTTTGCTGCACTTACAGTATATTAATATACACAGCAGATACTACAGGGAAACTGTTTAAATTTAAGATGATCAAAACAGGTATGCAGACTGTAGTGGCCAGATTGTAGTTCATCTCCATAGCATCTAAGGACATGTGTGCAGTGTTCAAGCTGTGAAGTTGTATGCTGAGCTACACTGATGTTAAGTATAACCATTATTAGACAAGAACACCTTGCTAGAAAGAATCAAACTACCATCAGAGCAGAACAGCATCAAGGATAATAAAGAATGAGCATCGCCAAGATCATGTCCACAACGATGGATGCAGGTAGAAGGACTGTTCTATAAATAATTACAACACGGTGCAATCCATGATTCACTTTAATAATGTCATCAACTGCTTCTATATCTCTAATTATTCTGTCTTATGAATCAGCTTTAATTAGTGCTTCAGCTACTTCTTTATTATTAATTTGTCTGATTGAGTACTTTCTTTTGTTTATGAAATGTCAAACAATTTCCCAGAAACCAAGGTGGTATCTTAAAGTTTAACGACAATTAACAACAGCAATACTCAAATTGACTTAATGATTATCAAAATAATTGCTAATTAAATTAAATAATCAGTAAATGGACTAATCATTTCAGCTCTTTCTCTAATAGGTAAGAGTAACAGTCACCCATCTGAACACAGGAAAGAGGAGTGCAAGACGGCAGCTGGAAGAAAGTACTGTGTGACAGGGGAGGATGTGAAAATGTACTACTCTGAATAAACCATTAGGGTTTAAGTGAAGGACATGCAGCTACTAATTGGATATGCTTGGTTGATTCTACTGCACTCTGAAGATAAGGTTAGGCAGAAAGGTCAAGAGGGCAATGCGATGCTCCATCTGATTCAGTGATAGTCTCTCGCCAGCCTGCCTCCCTCGCTTTCTCTCTCTCTCTCTCTCTCACTCACACACACACACACACACACACACACACACACAACCTCGGGTCAGCTGTCGTAGCTGCTGCTCTTGCTCGTCCCTTAGGGAGGGCAGGCGGACAGGCTATTGATCAGCTGAGCTATTATCAGAGTTGAAGATGTTTATCAAGCTGTCTGCTCTCAGTAGGGAGCCTCAGTCTCTAATGGCCCATAGTACAGTCCTTCCTTGGACCTGTCCTTGTCACCCCAACACCTTTAGCACTATTGATTCCCATGTCACCTGCCCTTGTTCTACTGGTGCCCCATTTGGGGGAGGGTGGCTCGTCTTGTACTGTCAGCACTGAAATATGTTTCTCATTGATGCTGCCCTGCTGATGAGCCTCATCTGTCCTTCAAATGTCCTCTTTAGATCTTAAAGGTCACTCACTTTGTTAAAAGGCTACTCCAGCTATTTACTTGGCCACTTCCATAAGGTTTGAGGTTTGTGAAAGGTAGATTTTATAAAGTGTTGTCAAATATGAAGCAGCAAAGACTGAAGAATCTCCATCCGCTGTTCATCCGGGGGCTCGGAGTGGAGAGGGTGAGCAGCTTCAAATACCTGGGCGTCCACATCAGTGAGGACCTCACTTGGACACTTAACACCACACAGCTAGTCAAGAAGGCCCAACGGTGACTGTACTTCCTGAGGAGGCTGAGGAGGCTGAGGAGGTTTGGCATGTCGCCTAGGATCCTTTGCAACTTCTACAGCTGCATCATTGAGAGCATCTTGACCAGTTGCATCACTGTCTGGTATGGCAGCACTACTGCTATGGACCGCAAGCGCCTGCAGAGAGTGGTAAAGACTGCTGAGAAGATCACCAGGACTCCACTGCCCTCTCTGCAGAGCATTTACCACCGCAGGGTGCGCAGGAAAGCTGCCTCCATCCTCTAAGATCCAACCCACCCCCAGCACGGACTGTTTGCATCCCTACTGTTCGCCGGAGGTTCAGAAGTGTGAATACAGGACCACTAGACTGAAAAACTCTTTCTTTCCCTCTGCCATCGTATTGCTGCATGTGTTGCTGCCTAAAGTGTCCTAGATTTTGTGTTACATGCATAATTGCACAATGACTCTGCTGCACATGCTGCTCCCATGCAGCATACATTGTTATATTCTTGTATATATATATTTAAAGTGCCTTAGATTTTGTGTTATTTATTTATCTACTTTATATTTCATTTGTATTTTGTGGCATTCAAGTGGACGGCAAAGTAAGAATTTCATTGTACAGGGAAACACGTTTCCTAACTGTGCAGTGACAAAATAAACACTTTGAACTTGAACTTTGAATTAAAACCCCTAATTATAGATCAAGAGTCTAAAACACGAGGTCCTACATTTCCCAGAATGCAACTTGAGGGTATTATTCACTAGACTCTTCCTGCCTGGTCCATCCAGGTCTTTCAAACTCAACATCTCCGGTTTGAAACACAGGTTTTCTCTTACAAATTTATCCCCCGGCCCAAAGATAACCTTGACTACATCATTATGACATCATCAGTGACTTTTAATCACCCCCTCCAAATCCACAGAAGACATTATTTAATTGTATTCATAGGATGAATATGCGTATCCATGAACTGTAAACTAACCTTGACATGTAAAATGTGTGGAGTGTTTGTTTCAATTTACCAAAAATAGTAGTATAGTAGTATTTGCAAACTAGTTCTCAATATGTTGTCTATTTGTAACATTTGACTGATGGCAAGATACAGAAAGATACAGGTCATATTTGCTGACAAAGCCTTGAATGTATTTTCCATTGATGGCAGGTGACCCAGGGTATAGTATGTGCTCATATTATGAGGCAGTGGTCAATGCCAGTTCTGTGTACTGCAGAGCTGTTATACCAACCTTTTAAAAAGGGAGGCAGTAAATGTCAGACGCCAGAAGCCGGGTCCATAAACAAGCCGGTGGACAGTGGTTATTCAGAGGTCACGCAGAGCGCTCAGCCGTCTGTGGCGGCTGGCCATCGGAAACAAAGTGATGAGGATTTAATGATATCCAGCTTTGTGGCTATTGATAGCAGAGTCAATGGGCTGCACTGTGGGTGTCTCTCTGATACACAGCAGATTAGCAGCTCTGTGCCAGATGAAAACGTCAGAGATCAATAGGACACAGGGGAGAATCAATAATCGTCCCACTAGTCTGTGGCTTTCATTTGGTGGATTGCTCTGGTCCTTTATGGCCTGCCGTGCTGTCAGCGTGCCATTAACTGCATTCATAAAACATGCATCACAGATCTGTCACAGGCATCATATGTTAATGCCTGCCGCTAATGAATATGAATGTTCTGTTCATAAGCCAAGTCTCTCTCTCATTACATTGCTTTACACCTCGCTGAGCCTGGAGAGCTCGCCTTCGATGAAATGTAAATCACGGCTTTATTGGGGTAAAATGCATGACGATCATACTAAAATGCAATGCAGGTGAGAAGAAAATACACTCGCTTTGCAGTAGACTCAACGCTTTGAATAGCCTTGTAAAAGTGTGGGGAATGAGTGAGCTAATTGGAGCATCATTACCGAGCCCGAGATGAAGAAACAATAGAGAATATTCAGTCATGTCTTAAATACTATAATCAGTGTTACCTGGCTTGTCACGTTTCATTATAGTCCAGAGATTTTAGATTAATTAGCATTATTGTGCACAGTGAGTGAGAGAATTGGACAGTAATTATATTAACCTTCGGGATCACACCTTGTCTTTTTACAAGACATGACTGAGCAATAAAGGATTGCTACTGGATAGATGATTACTTTTATCCTTGACAGTGTCTGCCTTCCAAATTGATCCAATTAGCCATTCAGGGCTAATTTAATTACTTGGGGCTGCTATAGCCTCTCTAGCTTTCTGTCCTTGCCACTAGGATAATCATATCTCTGAGCGCTGGAACAGATTATCTTTAGCACATGCATGAAGAAAGCTAATTTAATCTGATATGGGAAAATATGAATTAAGAGTTCCTCTTACAACAACTGAATGCGAGCAAAAAAAAAAAAAAACTCTTTGTCCTGAGTTCTCATGCATTAATGTTCTCCTTACTGAGGTTATTCTTCAGTAGCAGGAGAAGATAGTGAGTCTTTGTCACAGTTATCAGTTTCAGAAGTCTCTCCCTTGGTGAACATCTCTTGAATATTAATCGTGTAAAAAGTATGTTTCATTTTAGACACTAATGAAGGTGAGAGCTAGTTCATATGAAGGAACATATCCATATGATTAGTATGCATAGGGCTGGCTCAAAGTTGATATTAGGTGAAACCATCTTCATGCACATGGAGTAATCTCATCTGCTTCATTTTGAGCACAGCAGTGGGATGCCGGGCACGTACTAATCTTCTCTGCTCCAGGGACAATATGGGTTTGAGAAATGGGGGCTTGAGCCACCGCGTTGACGGCTACATCCATAATTGGCAAACTGAACAAGATGAGAATGAACTCTCGGCTTGATTCGTCTTTGTGTAATTAAGATGAAATTCACCAATCATTTAAACCCACAAATGGAGGTTTGACAGGATGCCAAGAGCACATTGAAATACCACTGGCTTGTCAGTTAGGTATTTATCTGTTTCTGCAGAACAGAAGAGCCAGTAAGTTTCTTCAATCAGCACTCACGATTGGGATTCCAGTAAACCTTTGAGCAAAAGGTCAAATGGTGATATATCAGAGAAAGCAGAAAACATGCACACTGTAATTGAATTTGAAATTAGATGCAGGAAAAGATATGCAGTGGTACAAATGTAAGATAACAGCTTGTACATGTGAAAGAGAAGCCAATTTAGAGGCTACAGCTCATATCATCTGTTAAGCAGCTTGCATATTGTGCAAAAAAGATGATGTAAAGAGCCACAAGAAACAAATCTGTTGCATATCCTGGAATTTTTTTTTATTTCAGTTGTACCGCCTCATCTCTCTGTGGATTTGATTCGTAAGCATGACATGTTAGATTCAGGCCAAGTTTTGGAGCTAATGACTTGAAACAAATCCAGAGACTTGGTGATCACAGTAGCCAGTGGGTGCCACATAAAAGACTGTGTGTTCGCAGCACTGCTTGTCCTACGGGGGCTTCCTTCAGCGTGTGCGTGTGTGAATATCTCTTGCTCATGAGCAGAGTGACAAAACAAAGCTTTAATCGGGGAATTGTTTAGGGAGAGTTCTTTTAATCTGTGATTATACCACCAGATCAGTGAGGATTCTCAGTCATGTCAGTGATAAAAAGAAGGATTTGCATCAAATATTCATAGTCCAACTTTCCCAGAGGATTCACCATCACACACAACCACTTACTTTTATTCTACAAGACCAGATGGAAAACAAAACCACCAAGTGAATTCTCTGTAAAGACTGAGCTGCTCCAAATTGGCTCTTATGTAAGGAAAGTTACAAACTGCAGTAATTATCTACAAAGTGTTACTTTATGTTTTGAGAAAACAGAACTTTAAACAATAAAAAGGAGGCGCTTTCTTGACATTCTCCCTGTGCAGCAGCATTCAGATAGTGAGCCAATATCATGTTAAACATGGTTACACCACAGCATTTTGCAGTCAGTGAAAGTAGCCTCTTGAAGCAAACTCAGCCCCGTCATCAGAAAATGTATTGATTGCTTCCCTCTAAAAAACTGAGCCATAACTTAAGTATGGACAAGGTCTTTTAAGTACAACAGCACAATGAATGATAACTGATGGCTGTATCACCAAAGTGAAACAATAAAACAGGTTTTAGGGATGATGTCTCTGGCTGGTCCATCATGTGCTATCAACAAATTGTAAGGGCATTTTAGGCAAAAAAAAAAAAAAAAGAATTAAGTGATTTAGCTTTTTTTACAAGCAAAATACTGCAATGAGAAGAACATCAACTTTACATATTCACTTATTTCTTCATTATTTATTGCCGATTAATGTGTTAAACTGCCCGATTTCCCCTTTTCCCTACGCAGTCAGACAACATGTTCTTACTTTGGAGACACAAGTGGGTGCTAACAAATTAGCGCCTTGATGTGATGTACACATTTATGACAAAACAGAACTTAGAGAATCAACACAAGTTTAAAGCCAGCCAGTTTAATTTTTTAAAATGCTTGATGGTATTTGCTTGAACGTGAAAGCAACAAGTACATAATTATCTGTCTAATTAAGCTGCCAAAACACAAGCACAAAGCTGGAGCACCTCTGAACAGTGAGTGCACCATTCATTAGCATGTGCTATAAGCCTATTAATCATCTAACAGCCAATTAGCACACTGTTACCATTTGCAGTGGGTGTGTAAATAAATTCCTGGGTTAATTTCTTCCTCTGATAATAAAGGAAACATTATGAAAATTAGCTCTGTGACTATGTAAATGATCTATGTCGTTAATTGCATAGCAGCGATAGATGTTTGCCGTGAACCGGGCTGGTGATGCAACAAATATTTCCTGGGTTGTTAGAGAAATTAAACGGGTAGCTGCTGATTCCCTGGAGGAATCCACAAGCTACAATAATGACATTTATTCAGCCCTCTGGCACACTGATAATGACAATGTTGCTGCTTGGCAGCAGGCCAGTGTGGAAGGTGAGGGCCAGGGTGCGGGGCTGGCAATCATCTCTGAGAAAGACAGCACGGACACACACGTACACACACTGGCCACACTGGCAGAAAAACATTGAGCTTTAAGGACTAAATCGGCTCTTGTATTGTCCGCTGGTAATTAATAATAACTGCTTTCTAATAAGGGCCAAGCCATTAGCAAATTACCTCTCTACTGTAATGCAACCACAAAAGAACATGCTGTTATTGGAAACTGACTCTAATGGGATTTTCTTGACCAAAATAAATACACACAAACACACACATACACAGTGAATTCACTGAAAACAACCGATGACTACTCACTCCTAATGCAAATAAGCATTATGATAAAAATAATGTCATCACTTCCAAAGACACTGAGCTGATGCTGAATCGCTGCAGAGATTTGACAGCAGGCAGGACAACCGAGTGCTGATTTCACTGTTGATGTTTTACTGACAAGTGAGAGAAGAGAGAGATGTTGGGCCCTGTTTCCTTTTGCTGCCCACCGCATACCCCATATGTTCTAGCCTTGACAAACACTTCAAGCTGGTCTTAATCATGCATGTGACAGAGGAGGAAATGGAGTCCACGCAGACAGGATGAATGGAGCATTTGCTTCGGGTGGCTTCCATAAAACAGCCCTCCATACAGCACTGCTCCTGTGCTGCTGACAATGTCTGGCTACTGACTGACTCAGACACTTCAGCAAACACACTCAGCATGTCAGACCAGAAACTTTAGATTATGGATGAATCCACCCCAGTAAACTTCCAGATCAGAGCCATTCATAGTCGTGGTTGTTGTTATCTTGTGCTTTCAAGACTATAAATAAACAAAGCTGACTGGTATTATGAAGGGACTACATTTAGCTGTTTGGACCATGGCTACTGTGTCACACTATGTAAGTGAACATCCTGGGTTAGTGTTTATTTATCAGCTGCTTATCCTTGAATTCTCAGCGCAGCCAATTCCTCCCTCCATCTGCTGCTCAATCAATTAACACATGGGTAATACCAGACCAATTAGAGCCAGCCAAAACCTTCCCAGCCCTGTCATCTGCTGTTGGAACAATTGCTTAATATAACACCAGACTCAAAGGAGCACTTACTGTGGCCCAATCTTCTGGAATCAATAACAACAGGCAGGCTATATTGTTTCAAGCAAGGAAACAGTGGGGGATAAGAGACAGATGGGAGGTGAGTCAATACAAGTGTTTGGGTTTAAGAGAAGCAGGCTCAGCCATAAAAAAAAAACAAAAAAAACATTGTGCCCTAAAGTGCTGATGTTCTCTGACATGAATATAAGCAGCACTTCCTAGGCAGAAGGGAGGGCAGAAGGTCTGCGGGTTTTTAAAGTCTGAGAAAGGACGTGGCCTATCACCAGGCTTCTCCAACAGCTATGGGAAAAGTCATGAGGTTAAACCTCTGAGCAGCAACACAACAGCTAAAGGGCAGCAGCTCAGAGTTTGTGTCTCCAGCTTTTGTCACCAGCACAGTAGGACACCATCAGGGGAGTGGCACCAGCCTTGGCATTTAGGGTGAGGGAAGATTTCATTTTCTTGATGATAATTCTTCGGGAGCTGTCCATCAAAGTTGATGAAAATTCAAATTGTGCTACAAGCAGATGATTAGAAAGGCATTTGCCATCCACATAACACAAATGTCACAGCCTCGCTAGCATAACAATGACAGGACAGAGCCACCCAGCCAAGCTAATGGAGAGCAATTTTCTAGTAAGTGAAGCTGTTGCCTCTCTGGGGCCTGTCAATGTCAGAGCTGCATGGATCACATCATTTCCTGTGCCAGTGGGGTGAGCTGGCTGGGGACACCACAGGGTATTGATCTGTCTGTAATCGCACAAGCAGTTTGGGCTTCAGAAAAACTTCATCCTGAAGTGCTTAGATTTAAGGACATGATCCAATTTCTTTGCACAATGCAGGGGAGGACTGGAGGAAGGAAGGAGAGAGATACAGTGTCAGTGATCTTTACTACAGGCCTGAAACCGAGGAGCAGAGAAATAGACATGCTGTCTATCATCATGCTGTGTGACCCAGTGGAAACACCTTTGTGAGACCTAAAATCCACTTTTTACAGTGTTCTGCAAATTGGCTAAGGTTTAACATTTAGGTGCAGGAATTGTACCTGATGCCAAAACATGCCAGAATATTTTCAACATGACTTTGATTGCTCATAAACAGTGGAATACCAGATTAGTGAAATTCTGGGTTTCCTTTTTTTCAGTGAGAGAGAAGGTTCTTTGAATATGTGTTCATGCATTTCTATTACAAATCATCAGTGTAGGTGAATGGCTTTGACAAACTGTGAATTTTCTATGAGAAGTGAGGAAATGATGGAAACCTGAATAATTGTCTATTCTGGGAGGAGAAGAGCCGGTTTTGACTTCCAGCAAATGGGTGAATGATCACACCTGCATCTTTAGATGAAGATACAGAACCTGGGCGCACAGAATAAGGGCTGAGTAAGTGAGAGAGCGATGAAACAGGTGAAGAGGAGGTGTTAACCATGGCATCCTCCCAGGGAGGAGTGTGATTATTTCTCATCTCTCTTCTCTTTAATGCATTCACATGAAAGTATCACCAAGTCAGACTCGGAATATCCAAATGAAGGTTAAAATGTCTGTAAACTGATTGTGGTATTTAGAGAAATTTACAGATTTTAACCACAATATGTTTTCAATTTAAAAAAAAATCAGCTATTATAAGAAGGAATCTGAAATTTGTCTAACACAAAATACAGAAGAGTAGGAATGTTTTTGAGGGTGAATACAAAAGAGATATAGTTCTTGTCATATTGGGGGTGCTGAAAACTTAAACCTAACAAGACCTAATGTGTTTCATCAAGGCAAGATGACTGAGGGAACAGTTATCGTGTGGCCTCGACATATTGGCGTAGAAGCAGATGTGTAAAGGACTATTTGCCTGCAGACAGACAGCCATCTGTGTAACTGCTATCAAACAGCACACCATGACTTCTTCCAGTTTACAGCACGCTACCTGCATACATCCCCCCAGTTGCCATGGTAATAGAGACTGGCGTAAGTAGTGACGGGCCAACCACAGACATCAGAGTGGCTCTTAAGCAGAAACATCAGACGGCTGCTGGCGGAGGTGATTTATTAAGACCATGTTCATAGTCCATCTGAACCATAACAAGCCTATAAGTATGCAATGGATCGAATACATTAAAGTGGTAGAGAAAGCATTCTCCCTCTTCATTATGGTGTTCATATTACATTCCACTGTGCATGAAAGGCTGAATGAAAGGACAAACAAGAATCTGAATAAAAGATACTGGAGTGAGCTGAAAATCAAGCTCACAATCTTATTTGGACCACAACATGTTTATGCACAGAGTGAGCTATTATTTGCACATAAATATTTGACGTCTCCAATGTTAAAATGTCAGGAGACCCTTTTGGTTTATTTGGTAAATGGCCTCTGCAGCATGCGCAGCATATTAGCCTTTCAGAAATGTCTTGTCAGGCCTGCCACAAGGCTGTATGTAGAACCTCTTCTCCTCAGCGCCTTTCCCTGAATACTAACCTTCAACTAACCTTTAAATCACAGTGAATAATTTCAATCCTATTTTCATATCAATGGCTGAGTCAAGCCAAGTAATTATCTTTTATCCGTATACTTTGCTGTCACTGGAGAGAATAATAAAGTTTTCCCTTATGATGAGCTGGAGAAGGCAGACAAAAAAAAAGATGGAGCCAAAGACGCTGGAGATGCTATCTGAAGACATTAATGCAGTGATGAATTATTCAGTAATGACTACAAGATCTGTCATTAAAAAAAAGCTCTGCTAACATCTGCACTGTGTTCTGAGGGGGCTGAGCAGAGCAGGGCACTGACGCCAGAACGCCTCTGAAGATAAACATGACAAATTGGCAGATCATCTGTTCAATTAGGATTGCGGAGCAGGTGTGCCAGTGAGGTGCCTTTGCCACAGGATGACACAGTTACCAAGCCAAACCAGAGGCATGATGGGAAATACCTTGTTTGTTTGACAGTGATTTAGAGTGATACACCAGAGGGATACCCCAAGAAAAAAAAAGAAAAGAGGATAGTCCCCTTGGTACTCATTAAAATTGGACTGCAGACGGCACCCTGCTCTTCTCCCCCTCTGTTTCATTGCTTCATCCTTCTGCTTTTTGGCTCTTCAACTGCCTGACTAGACCATCCAGAATCATTTCTTATTAACCCATAAAACATACTGCATGACTGGATTGAAGGGAGCACTGGAGCAGCAAAACATGAAATATGGAAAAATACCGCACATTTGGGTGAGCAAGCAGGCAGGCAGGGTGTGGGGGTTGTGGTGGGGGAAGTAGAGAAGAGAATAAGTGGTGAACAGGGAATGGGCTGTATGTGTGAGAGATGATGTTGGGGGGGGGGGGGGGGGAGGTGGGGGGGGGGTGGGGGTACAGGCGGGATCTCTACGGGGGGATTAGGGGCCTGTGGGGGGCCATCTAGGGCAGAGGTG
>NW_018128098.1:273598-291107 GCF_001952655.1 Monopterus albus
GGGGGATCATAGGAGGGAGTGGAGGAATAGAGAGAAGAGGGAGGTGGCGAGGAGACAGGGGGTGCAAGCAAGAAACATGTTTTGAAATATTAATCCGTGGTTCTGGCCGTGGGCTGGTGCACAGAGATGAAAAAAGTGAGAGAACCTTTGAAGCGAAGGAATGTTCCCTGCATTCATGAAGCAGGCTCTGCACAGACAGCCATGTTGGTGGAGAACAACTGGGGCAGGTGCAGCGTGCTGCTCCCTCATATCTGAGAGCCTTCGCCTCCACTCTTCCCCATACGGCTTACTGGTGTGTATTTAGAATGTTCCCTTTTCCCAGCCCTGACACAAATGAGATGAGTGTGGTACAGTCTCTTAATCCCCAGTGCCTTGTAAAGCCTTTGAAAGGAATACTTACTGTGGCATAAACTATCGTTCACAGTCTTACAGCGAGCGCATGAGGCTCTGTGCTCTGAGGCAAAGACAACTTCTTAACACACAGCATCCACTGGCTGTAACATCATCAAATTCAGGTGGAGAGAACATAACAGGATATCACAGGATCTTAGTGAACCTCACTGACATGCTGAAACCTTGCTGAGGGACTAATGGATTCAGCACTACGTTGTGACTGCCCCGTGTGCCCGTTATAGCCACGGCCCACTTACTCACAGCTCCGTGTGGCTGAGCGGCCGGCCAGCCCCATCACCTCTCAGCTATCTCTCAGCGGTATCACACATGACCTCACCGCATGCACAACAGTCCCTGGTCTCTACACACCATTGTACAAAAGCCACAACCACAACACACATGAAGCAGCATGAAGACGTCTGCAAAAAGTGGCATAAAGTGAAGGCTCATTAAACATGAGAGAAAAAACTCATTTAGGTGGATAACTTAATATGCAGTCCTCGAATTTACCACGGCAAACACATCCGCTGTGAAGACAATACATTAAAACACTTTGAAAAATCACATTGGGAAAAGTCATCATCATTAAAGCATACTCAGGCTAAGTATCTTAGATGAATTATGCTCTCTGCATCAAAAGACAGTAGGAATAACATTGAGAGTGTGTCCTTTTCTCTTCTATTCTCTAGCAGCACCCTGCTGGGAAACTTGAAATTACCCTCTGTCTGGCTATTCTCCACTAATAATAATGATAAAGTTTTTTCTCCCTAATTATGCAAAGAACTCTCAATTAGCATAACTCGTCCTCTGTGTCAGTACAAACAGTAGAACACCCTGCGGGCCCATGATGGTTTCATTCTCAGCCTGATGTTTTTTTTTCCTCTCTTTTTCACTTCCTCTAGTGAGTTAATGAAGTTGTAAATAAATAACACCTAGTGGTGGTGTAGGTGCAGATGTAAAGGGGCCGCTGTAGGAGGGTAGACTGTGCTTAGTTTGCTGCCCTCTGCAGGCCCCCCAGAGAGGCTGCAGCAGCACTGTGAAAGCTTGCAGCCTGAGTGGAGGGGCAGTGACACACTCCCAACTCTCACAGCCTGAAGCAAAGATTAAAGATGTATGTTTAGGGCAGATCAAATAGAATGCAGAATCCACAGGCCCACAGAGAGAAAACAACACACTAAAAAAGATTTTAAATAAACCTATACATACTATATGCTCAAGGCTTTGTCTGAGCCCAGAGTCATGGTGGCTGATTACATCCATCAAGCCTGGTATCATCAAAAGAAACAGGCATCCTGAAAACCAAGGCTAGTGCTTGTGACGTTATAAGAACAATGCCATCCTTAGGAGAAACCATGAAAGAAGCGGCAAACAAATAACAGCTGGTGTAGGGCTCTCTTCATGTAAATGAGGGTATAATGGGAATGTTCTGCCACTAGGAGATGGCAATCAGTACAGAAAGACACAGATAAGTGATGCCTGTGACTCTAAGGTGTCATATAGAGTTTTTTTAATGCACAAAAGTGTGAGAGGAAAACAAGACATTAAAATCTGACAGGCAGGGATGTGTATACTACTGAGTGTGCTGATGAAAGCCTATAAGTCCTTAAGGGGTGGATAGAAACACCACAAACACATAGTCCCCAGAGAGCCCCATTACCTCCCTTCTCCTCTTCTTCCTTCCTCCGTCTCTGAGGAAGTGCTCTTTAGGAGAAAACACCATTAAGGCCACACTGTGAGCAAAGACATCACTTCTTTAAAAAAGTCAAACCAAATGCCAATAACCCTTGAACAGATCCACTGGCTCTGCTGACTTGTGCTCGATCGAGTGTCCTCAACAGTGGAAAAAGTCGCGGTTGAAAGTGTGAAGTGGACACCCAGCCACCACATGACGCAGCGATATCCAATCAGCGAACAAAGTTTTGACATATCAGTAGCGCTCTAGAGGGCCTGTGTCGACTCAAGTGTCCACGTTCCTGCTCAGTGGGCGCTTGGCCCGGCCAGGAACACACACACACACACACAGACACATGTACAATGTGCAGGGTGGAGCAACATTTCCTGTGAGAAGTGGAGATGAAAGGTCACATTATGGTGTCAGATTAGACATGGCTTTGAGTCTGGCCCTCTCAGAGCTCGTTCAGACACATTAGAGGGACATGTTTTCCCATCGCCTCATTTGAGGTATGCTTGTGAGCCTCGTGAAATCCTCTCCTCTCCTTACATCCCACTTCCACTGCCTCAGGCACTCACAGAGTGAGAAAGAAAAAGAGAAAGTGTGTGTGTGTGTGTGTGTGTGTGAGAGAGAGAGAGGAACTCACAAATGCCTTCATCATTTAAATGGCTGTGCTGTTGCTGGAGCGCAGCATGAATAATTCAGCGAGACTGCTCCTTCTTCAAACAGACAAATAGAACAGGATTACGCCTCCACAAAGCAAACAGCAAACACCACAATCAAAACAACAGAATTAATTAGGTAATTAGGGAGACAAAATAAATGTGAAATAATGATAAACTCTTCTGAGACCACAGCTGCAACTCTGTTACAGTATGCAAATATGCAGATTCAAGAGTTCAGAATACATCGGAGGCTCAGAGGATTGTTTGGAATGAATGGCAATGGCAACCATTTCTAAAATGATGAGATTCAACGCATAATCCACATCCAAGCACACTGCTGAGGAGGAATTTCAAAAGCGTATTTGCAAGACAACCTTGCACAAATATATATGAAGCCAATCAATCAGCGGTAATGACTATTCAAAGTCTTCTCCAGGAGATCTTTAGCTGAGAATTTGTACTGCTTAGAAACCCTGGGTGAAATGGACTTGCATTCTTATTAATGCTTGCTTTTGAAACTTTGAAAGATAAGTTGTGTTTATCAAGAATATATTTGTATATACACACTGACATAGTTGAGTATGAAGGGAAAAAAACAGATGGAGGCTTACACAGCTGAAGAATGAACAGCAATCTAGCTCAAGGATTTGTAGTTCATTTGCAGCCTAGAGTTAAGAAGGCATTTATCTCCCTCTCATTCCAGCGGGAGTATTTCACCGCTCTATAGCCGATTAAAAGTGTAAGCAAAGAGAATCCTGCTCATCTGTGAGAAATCCAGCCATGAAGCACAAGTGACAGGAGCGTGCAGAGACACAGGCCTGCAGACAATTTTGTTTGCCTTGTGATCAGGAAAGGTCAGGGCCAAACCCTCTGCTAGCAGCAATTAATGTCTTCAGCTTACGGTGCAGGAAGTGGATCATCAGCTGACATCTTTAGTTTTCATCACATGACAGTGTTTGGCAGGGGGATGTAGGCGGTGGGGGGGAATGGGGGGTGAATATGAGCTATCCATTTCAAGCAATATTTAAAATCACATTTCCAATTTGCAGCACTTGAACAGCAGTTTAGAGCAGGATGAGGAGGTTATAGAATAATGACAGCTTCTCCGGGGTTTATTGAAAGAGATGAATACTTAGAAGAGGGGATTGCTCAACCTGAATTCATGAATTTGAAAGAGATTATTTAAGCAGAGATCTGTTTGAAAGTCCTACAGTTCAACACTGATGCAATGTTTCAAGGGCACAAAAAGACTGAGCAAAACCAAGTGATATATATATATATATATATAAATGAAGACGACGTCCCTTCAACAGTCTGAAAAGCCCTTTTACTGCTGGAACAAATTAGCTCTCTAAATCTGATAATGCTTCCATCCAAACCAGTTTGATTAGCAATATCAGAGTGAGGAGGACACGACATGACACACTATAGTGGAGAGACAGATACAGTGCAGCCTGATCTATACCCACTGTATACATGGCAGCAGCATGTAATGATGAAGTGGGGGGATGAAAAACTGATGTGGACCCAAAGCAGCAGGGGTCACAAAAATAAGGAACAAACAAAAGGCAGAAGGCCTTAGAGCAAGTACAAATTTACGGCAGAACTGCCTCTAAACTGCTGGGACTAACTGTATTAGCCATCACCGAATACAAACCCCCGGAGACAGCATTAAAGGCTCCACCTGTCAGACTGAAATACAGCGTCGCTATCAAAGGACCACAGACACAGATCCCCTGTGTCAGAGCAAAGAAAAGAAAATGCATCACTAATAAATGAACATGAGATACAAAGAAAAAGAGGAAATGTGAGACAAAAAGCGCACATATTTTGTGCGAGTCAAATGGAATAGTGAATGAGGAGCTGTTGCCGCTGTCCTGCAGGGCCAGGGTGGCTGTTTTTGTACAGCAGCACATCCCCGTCTCTGCCAGTACTCATTTACTGATCTCATTTATATCCCTACTCTGAGGAGGAGACAGACAACAGCCATGAAACAGTCTCCCCCGTCTCCTCCTGCTCCCTACGTCCTCCATGTGCCTGATCCACCGGGTCCCCCCTCCCTCGTTTCTCATCTCCGCCTCTCTGTAGTTCAGTAATTGGGCTCAGCTCATTGTTATTCAAAACCCTGTAGAACCAATTAGCTGCAGAACTCCTGACCCTGGGTTGCTATATAATGGTGCAAGCTAAAGACTCTAAGTGAGGAAGCCAAGAGCAAAGGTTTTAAATTCCTTTAGTTCCTGATTAATAATCCTGTCAGGGCGATCAGAGACATTAAAGAGAGACTCTGGTTCGGCGCCTGCTTTTATGGCTTCTCCCTCATTTCTAGGCTGTCCATTAAAGCTTAATGATGCCGGGGGTCACTCTCTCTCCTCTGTCTTGTCAGATAAATGTACAGTTAACAGGATAATGAGGAATTCTCTTCCTCCAGCAATCTGGGACAAAGCAGCCCTGTGACCCGGCTAGCCAGAAGCAGGGCAGCAGGGAAGGATGAACCAGCGGCAGAAAGGACAGCAGTGGTGGTATGGATGGTGGACCGAGATGTCCAGCTGCCCCAGGAGGATAGAGATGAAAGAGGCGGGCTGGAAAAAACCCAGGGTGGAAGACAAAGATGAGAGGGATGCAGATAACAGCTCATGCAACATTGATGAGGAGAGCAAAGGTAAAAGAAGAGTAGTGGTGGAGGCTGCATGAACAGCCTGGTGCTACAAGCAATTTATTTAGCTGGGATAGAAGAGTGCAGATGTTATAGTTGAAAATTAGATTGCCACTGAGGAAATAAGAAGTAATCAGCTCCACAGGAAGACTGTTTGCTCCCACCTGTTTATGTAAGCTGGTATTATAGGAACATATGTCCATAAAGTGATTAATTTTGCATAACAGATCAACATGTCACATGCTGAGGCAACATTTAAATACTAAACAGCTGTCTAAGGTTTAAAGGAATAGTTCAACATTTTAGGAAATAATATGCTTATTCCCTTTTGTGTAGAGTTGGATGAAAAGATCAATACCACTCCAAAATTTGTCAGTAAATCCCTAACTAGCCATGTGGTTATTATAATAACCAAATCACGATCTTTATGATCTAAGCACAATCTTTCTATTTTTTTTTTTTTACCTAACTGTTTCCTTGTTTCCAGTTTCTATGCTGACATGTTGGCTGTAGCTTCAAAGACAAATGTTAGAGTGGTACCAATTCTCTCATTTAACTCTCAGCAAGAATGTTAATGTGCACATTTCCCCAAAATGTCAAACTACTCTGTTAAAAGCACACTGCAACCTTTAATGGGAATGCAGTAATTCAAGACAGATCTATTTGTAATCTAATGCATGCAGTTATCTTTCTAGATATTAGTTTCAGTTTTATAAAGCGAAAAACTGTGTTAAATGCTCTTGAGGCACAATCCCAACATTTCCAAATAGGTCCATATAAGGCCACTGACTTGTCTTGTTTGTGAGTCGTCTTTGCCGGCGATTACAACTTCTGAACCAAGAGGAGGCCAAGCTCACACCTGTTTTCTGAAACCTGTTTGGAAGAGTTTGCATTCCATGCGCTGAAGTGCTTATTTGGTTCAGTTCTCCAGGCTTGGCTGAGAGCTGTGGGAGGATTCACATGCACTGCTGTAAACACAGGTTGCTTCAAGCCCTCTGACACTGACACATCGCCTTCCAGCCTGCTATAAATCTTTTTACAACAAACTCCATAAAGCTCTTTGGTAGCTAAATATTTATGGCTGCCTGAGTTTCCCTCGAGGGTTGTTTTCTGTCAAAGTTCCATCAACACTAAGTCATGTGGAGCAACTCCAGACATCTTATCTGGGAGTCAGAGTGAAGGGCCTGGTGGTCTGGCCATCTCTACCAGAAGAGGAACACACAAGCAGGAAGCGCTACTAATGAGAGCTTCTGCCTCCATCTCTTCCCCTAACCAGCCTCCTCTGTCAGTGGGCTCAACTGACCTGGCAAACAAACATACCGCTGCATGACCTCTGCCGCCCAGACAGGCAAACAAACAAACTTTTCCGTGTCAAAACTACCAAGTTTCCCTCCTTCAAGGGCCACAAGGCGATCAGCGCAAGCCAAGCATGCTGAAAACATCAATGGACAGAAGACAATAACGGATATGACGGGCTGTAATCCATTCTGGCTGGCTGCTCCTGGTTCAGGAGGTCAAACCTTGTTATCATTGCAGTGCACACCATCAGTGTGTGGATATGAGATGGTTGGAGAGTAAATATAGGTGTGTACAGCGAATCTCATAGGTGGATGCCTTCCTACATGTAATTTTGCACCATTGCAGAGGTGCTGTCAGCTGCTAAACACAGTTGCTCCTTGAAACAAGTGTCTCAAAAAAAAAGCAGCAGTGGGCCTGATGAGTCCTCAAGCATCCTCCCAGTGCTGTGATTACTGACGTTTACCCTCTTTAATATGTGTAATTCCCATTTTCTCTGATTCATGAGTAAGAGCCCTCAGGGGGACCACACTAAGTGGCAGTCTGCCAAAGCCCTCCTGTAGGAAAGGCTGTAAGTCACTTCTCCCTCAGCAGTTAGATGCAGCATAGCAGTTACAGGTCGCCGCACTCTACCTTTATTATTGTTATTTGCATCTTGGAGTACTGATGATAGCTTGATTACACAATGCCTAATGTTATGTGCTTCACATGCAGGTGTGACACATTTTTAGTTGACTACATACTGTAGCTATAAAAGGCACAAAAAACAGTTTTACAGACAGTGTCTAATGTATGCCAGAGCGCACATTAGAGCCCATATAATGACCACTGCTTAGCATAACTGACCACACTATGACAAATATTTTCCTAATACAGTCATATATAGAGGCTTTAATCCATAAAGACATTTAATTTAATCCATTAGCCTTGCACAAATAATGACGCTTGTAATGTGTTTAGTTTTTGGCTGAAATCGACAAATGAAGAAACACCATGCTGCACGCTGACATGTTTTTGTAATAACTGCTAGCATTACATTACTAGCTGTTCATGTTAATTCGTCCACATCACTCTTCTGCTCACTCCAGACAATGGCCGGCTATAACCTGACATGTTTTCCAAGTCTGGTCAACTTGTAAAGAGCTACACCCAAGCAAAGACAAATAGCCTGCTGTCAAAATGATATTTCCAGAGAAGAGAAATGCCGAGACAAGTCAGTATAATATTGGATTTCTCCCACAGGAAGCACTCTTCATCTCAGTGGCAGAGAGGATGTGAGAAGTAGTGGTTTCATTTAATGTCTAGTTAGTCCATTCTTTTCATCTCTGGGTTACAGAGTGCTACAGGCCAAACACAGAAGGCCCACTGTTGGAGAACAGCTACATGATGACAGACCCACCAAGAATGTTGCCCTGACCGCCATATGTAACACAGCACCAGAGTTCCCTTATTAAGGAGTGAAATAATTTCCACCAAAGTGGTTGGTGGTGCTGACAGCTCAGATTAATGCTCTCTGTAAAACAGCCAGAATAACAACTGCTCCTGCACACATCCAGAAAACCAGTACGTTTGGCTGAGGGAAGCCTGCCAGCTCTACAAATTCATGCATATTTGGGTCTGTGAACATCTGCCAGCTCAAATAATTTATGCTGTTCTCTCAGCTAAGGGGCAATAAATCCCCTCTGAAAAGTTTTCTCCAACTTCTACTGTAAGACTGCACGTTCCCCCCCTCCCTTCTCTCCCTAGTGTGAAGTGGTGGAGACACACGCTCCAACCACAGCCCAGGCTGAACAAGGAGGATCCTAAGGTGTGTGGGAAAGTCCCAGGCACCACTTCAGTCGATCAAAAGCCAGCAGTTTCGTGTCCCTCTTCGGGTCTCAGGGTTAGCGTACACTGTCAAGGCCGTATCCATAACTTCTTCTACTCTGCAGCATGAAAGGAGCCTTGTATTGGGGTGGGACCTGCACAGCAAGCCCCAGACACAGAGCAGATATCTGCATGCACGCCTCAGTGTTGGGGCCCTGTAGACATGGACCTCCGAAGAAGCGGTGAATATCTTATGAGCATTGTGGAGGAGGATCAAAACATCTGAGCTCGCTGACACTACCAACTTCCAACAGCTCTGTTGCTGTGCTCCAACACAATGGTATCAGGTGATTAAACATCAGATAGAAGTCGTATTGATATTTAAAATGCCAACGCCAACAGATGTCATATTAATCATTAAATGATTCTCTGCCATTTCCGTTTGATCTACAGTAAATTCTGGGCTAATTCAGCTCCACTATGAGCTGCTTGGTGATGACAGCTAGACTATTTATGAGCACAGAAAGAACCTATAATCTTCCTCTGAAATTACAATAATACACTCTATTCCTGTAGTCAACACTGGATATGAAAGCAGCTCATACTGCATTAGACCAGCTTGTAAATTAAATAGCCATCAAAATATTTGTGTTATCATACAGCTGACAACTAATTAGAATGTATTTTTAAAAAGTATGTGGAAGTAAAAAGAAAGATGTAATTTAGTAAGTTAACACTTTGCTCTTTAACTCACACAGTGTAAAAGTGTGGGAGGAAAGCCTACAGAAACCTCTGATTAACTCTGCCAAATGTTTGTGTGTGCATATGTGTGGATCAGGCAAGGCAAGAAGCTGTCAAAAACTCTCCACCCCACCTCATTACTCCTCTTGTCTTCACCCTCTCCTCTCAGTCCAAACCGCTCCCCTGCTCCCCTCCAGCAGACTGTCAGGAGGTCAGCATCGGGCCAATCCCCAGAAGCCCCTACAGGGAGCTGCTGTCAACAAGCTCCATGAATAGCATGAACACCGAGGGAAACCCTGTGGCACACTGAGGTCAGGAGGAATCAGTCAACCCAGAACTGACCAACAGCACAGTTGGAGGAGATGGTTCAGGCCTCCTAATGAGACATCACCATAACACTCCAACAAATCTAAAGTATACTGCTGCCTGTCCTGTTCAGAAACTCATTTAGACAAAGCCGGTTTTTAATGAAACTGCTATTATACTCTTTACTGTATTATGACTTTACATTTGGATTTTTAGGTTGTGTATAGGTAAGCTGTGTTGTGGTACCTTGTTGGCAATGCAAGCGCATCAAACATTCAGTTGCTAATATAACAGGTACGCCCAACTGATGCAGTCTAATACAACAGTCCTCCAATACATCCTCCCTTCAGGAAGGTGACAACGTGCTGAAACTGTTTTAAGAGGTGTTGTTAAGAACATTTTAGAGTATTTTACATCCTGTGTTGTATTGAGTGTTTTTAATATTTGTGCTGAAACTGTTTTAAGAGGTGTTTTACATGCTGTGTTGTATTGAGTGTTTTTAATATTTAGCCTGCCTTGGGATTACAACTTTAATGAAGGTATTATTTATTTCAAGGCTTGTTGTATTAGACAAATAGACTGGCAGCCGAGTGTAGCGGCTCCCAGCACCTCTTTTCTCAGCTAAGGTTGCCCTCTGCAGGCTGAAACATGACAACTGTGTGAAGTGGCTTAATATTTATCAAACTGATTTATTTGCATTATGACATTCTTTGCATTTAAGTAAACAGAAAAATTAGAACATCACGCTAAAAAAGACAAAGGGAGCTGGCGCAAGTGTCAAAGACCACTTTACTCCACTGTGACAGACTTAAAAACTGAAAAAAGAAAAAAATAACTGAATATTAAAATTTCCTCCTCAATAACCACTGAGAATATTATACATACATAACTGCTTAAACCAACAATTTTTAACAATTTTACGTTTACTAAAAAAAAACCTGCTCCCCCGACAGCACCTCTGTACACTCTTATATTTTGTTTTGCTTTACTATATTAGTGCCACATGCCACCACTGAATATGAATAGTGTAATGTTAGAATTTTAGTTAACACTACTTTAGGTCACCCTGTTTAGCATTTATAAGAATAAAAATGTAATAAATGTTTCATGAGATACAATATGGTTATACAGTATACAGACGTGTTTATTAATGTATCACTGGAGCCTGGTGTATAAACAGATATGGTAAAAAGTAGGCAAACATGTTTTCATATGAGAAATTATAACTATTGATAAATACTATGCATCATTAAAAATGTCCTCATATATAGTTACAAGCACATTATAGTGTAATATTTGATTTTAGGGAAATTAAAGTGTTTCTCAAATTTATATTGCATCATATTCTTTTAAAAGAGCATCCTGGTAGATATGAGAGGTGAATAAACTAAAAAAAACGATGAGGCCAGACTCATGGGAAAGGGATCCATCCCTCTTGAGTGGTGTCAGAGGTTAAATGACACCTCTGCCCTGCATTTATTTTGTGAAGGGGAGATTTTAGAAATGGTTTATCAGAAAAACCCAAATTAACATACAGCACAGTAGTGCAGTCATGTCCAGCCATTCATGTGCGGATCAAAGCTGTGGGGAGAGATGGGAGAAGAGCAGATGAAAGAGGGGCGCATTAAGCTGTTTACTACGGTGACATGAAAAGGTGTTTTAGCTCAGTACTCAGCCTAATGAGAGACAGAGGTTTATCTTATTAGATATTCAGAACTGCCAGTTCGCAGCCTTTTACATCCCTATTAGACATCAAAAGAAAACTCCATTTTCTGACAAGGTGATGTCTAATAATAGGGAGGTCCCTGTGGATTAAATTAACATTTAACTGTTTCATCAACAGCACACTCGCGCCCAAGCACCGACTAGCTGAGGTGAGGACTCAACACTTTCACACTAAGTGGTGTGTAGAGTGACTCTAGGGCACTTTGGAATATTAATAATGTAACCTGGAGGTCAGGATCTTCTACGCTAATTATTCAGATAAAACAAGTAGAAAAAAACTATCTGACTGATCTGGATATAACTAGAATAAGGTTTCCAAGTAGACATGGATTTATTTTAAGTTATCAAAAGCCAAAAATGGATAGGAGGGAGATGAAGTCGAACCCCAGTGACCGGGAACAGAAAGGCTGTAGACGTCTCTACAGTAAAACCTGCCAAATAAGTTTTATAAATCATCTAATTCTCAGTAATCAAACATGCAAAAATGCCAGAAAAAGAAGCACTGACCTCCTCGAGTTTAGCTCAAACTGTCCTCAGTTACTTGGAGCAGAATAAAATGACCATGATGTGGGAAATAAACTAAATTCGACTAAAAGAAAACATCAATTTGCTCTCAAGTCTCCACAATTTGAATCTGAATCCCAGTAAAGGGGAATTTATTAGATTCGATTCAACTTTATTGTCATTATCCATGTACAAGTACAAGTCAACGAAATACAATTTAGCATCTAACCAGAAGTGCAATGACAGCAGTGCAGAGTGTGCAGTATCTACAGCGTGTACAGTCAGAAAAAGAATAATACCAATGCTACTACTACTACTACTACTACTACTACTAGCTAAAAGATTGTTATTGATGAACTTGTAAAACATTGAGTTACTGAATCTTTGAAAGGACAGTGTTACCTTCACTAATTCATTCTATGCCAGAAAATAATGCCTGAAAAAGACCTGTTACACTTTAACCAAGATTCTCCTCAATTATTCACTAATAATAATAACAACAACAATAAAGTAGCAGTTTAAAAAAATATTCCTCATCCTGAAAAAGTAAAAGAACATGAAAGAAGACAAGACAAGAAGTATTGTCAGGGAAAATATAAAAGGTGTAGCTATGCAAAATGGCCTGTTTGACAGTGTTTCATCATTATCTGTATCATGTCAGCATTTTACTACTTCGATTAGCTATTCTAATCAAAAACAATGCACAATACTTTGTTTTTTGGAGTAAAAGGTACAGTACTAGCCCCTACAGTGTAAAGCCAGAGAGGTATAAAGGAGGCTACAATGTAAATACTCAATGTGCACATGCATAAAAATACAATTAAGTGTAGTACTTGAGTAAATGCACTTAGTTACTTTCCACTGCTTCTCTGTGGTAGGTCATGTTCCAGCTGAGAGAAGAGCCAATCACACTCATGATAAACCCAGAGTGTAAATTAAGCAAAGGGCCCAACAAGCTCTGAAGCCTGCACAATTTCTTAGTCTCCCACTGAGCTGAGATCCTGTTCACAAACCCACCACCACACCACATTGAAAACAGATGGGTGAAACAGTCCTTCCCCCTTTTCTTGGACCACTCTCTGTTATTGGAAAGAATTTCAGTAAGAATTACCATATCTGGCTGCCTTTCAGGAAAACAAATAGACACAGATGTAGTTTTCCATTTTACAGGCTGTTTATGTCTTGCAAATTCCTTCTCCAGAAGAGTGGGCTATGTTCTTTCATGTTTTAATGGCTACGAGTGACCGCAGCCCTTTGTGGCAAATGTGCTTTTCCAATACTAATGACATACAGTCACACAAGGCTCTGGCAGCAGTGTGCTATTGAGGCTATGTGCCCACTATGTAATTAGTCTACCACTAACTCCTAGTCTGGGGAAACATTCATGACCACATTAAACACGAACGGTTTTTCACCTCACAGAGTCCAAAGCAGATGGATATGCTCTGGAGGAATCACATGTCACACAAATGGCTTTCATCAGTCAGTTAAAATGATAACATTTGCTGTCGAACAGGAGGGAGGTTCTCGGTAGTCCCTGCAGGAGTTTGTCTCGAGTTAAGGTCTGGAAGGAGCTGGAAGACACAATAGGATTGGAAGACAACCTCTTTATTGGCATTGTACTGTATCTCCACACTAACTTAATCTTTCCCTGGAGCGACTGTCTCTCATGTGCTGCCTGTTAGAAGAAAAATGACTCTGGAGAAAATCAAAAGGAACCAACGTTGTCAGTCACAACACTGAAAACTTGCCAGCAGCTTACAGAAATAGAACTTAACACCGTATGCAGATCTGGATGCGAGACTCGTGGCTTTATGTTCTGCACCATCCTGCCATCTTGTGGCTCTCCTGCAACATTACACCAAATAATACGTCTTGACAGTAGTGGAAGAAGTACTGCAATTGTTTTCCCAGAGGTGATTTCTGTTGTTTGTGGTAAACATTATCACGCTGAAGTTTATACAAGTGGTTATTTTTCTAGTAAGATTGTTTTTAATAAGTTATTAGATTATATAAAAAGGGGTGTATGGAGAATGATTTGACAGCTCTGATATGTCACTCAACTACTTGATGGCTACTGCGCAGAATCTGGATGCAAAACGCTGAGGTGGCGACCACCGTGTTGGTGATATTGTGACTTACTTTCCCATAGTGGAGGGACGTGGTGAGGCCATGTCCATATTTATAGTCACTGTCCATGCACAACAGTCGGTCTTTGTCACCACTAGTTTTTTGGGTCTGCTTCTCTGCGGCTCCGTGTCATCAGGGTCATATGAAAGCCCTCGCACCGGATGAAGGCCTCAGGGTGCAGTGTGCATCACAGCAGTAAATGGAGCCAAGAAAGGAGCAGGCACCAAGGTGTCTCCTTGAATGGATCTAGTGTGCGTGTCAGTCTTTCTGATGGGCTATTAAAACCCATGAGGGAGCTGTGATCTGAGAGCCCACGCCAGTAAAAACACACATGGTCCTGGTTAAGGCCGAGGGAAATTGGATTAAAGAAAATCTTCTTGAAAGGCTCCGAATTGTTCTTGCCATAACAACTGCAAGCGCCTGACACAGATGAAACCACAAATCAGTCTGAAACTAATATTTAGCTTCTCTTTTTCATGTCAAGCAAGTCACAACAGTGGAAAAGAAGTCATCTGGAATAGATTCTGCTGAACACATTTCAGTGCACAGAGGTGAGAGGAGGAAGGGGCTCTGGTCTGGTTTCAATAGACTATTATGTTTCTTTCCTCAACACACACCCTGACTGCACCACATGCTTTCCATCACTGTGATGTTTTTCCACCACTGACACCGCATCCACCTTGTTCAAACCATCAGAGCAGGAAAATACCCAATAGCCAGGCAGCGTATGAGGAAAAGGCTCACAGGTGTCTACATAGCCACAGAACAATCACACACCGATTCGACATTTTTAAGTGGAGTAATAAAAGCTTTGACACAGCACACAGCTCAAGCGCATTTCTTTTATGTGTTTAAGACCACATGTCCAGCAAGTACTGTGTTACAACTAACATGTTTTTAAAGATCGGATCTTGGCTATAGCCACTAAACTGCAATAAGCTGAGACTGTGTGTGGATTCTTTCAGACATCCCAGGTTGACAAAACAAACCAGACAGAGGGGGCATGAAGCAGATTTGGACAACTAATCAAGTACCTGTTAATCCCATAAGGGCTGTAAAAGAATAGATAAACAGGCCAAAGACAGGAGAGTAAGAAGAAAACTCGTGGTTTGAAGTATGCATGAGGTCATCATTAGTTTTATCAAAACCTCTTTGAATGGGGCCAAAATACATTTCTGATCTCCTTGAAGACTACAACCCCAGAAGGGCTCTGAGAGGCAGCTGGTAGAACCTCGGGTCAGAACCAAACAGGGTGAAGCTGTTTTTAGCCACTATGCTGCGCACACATGGAACCTGCTTCAATATTTCCCCAACTTTAGCCACTTTGAAGTGTCAACTGAAAACAGCTGTTTTCCTGTGCTTCTGTTTGGTTTCTCTGTTCCACTTTCTGCACACTAACCACTAGATTTCTGTCTCAGACCTTTTTTTTTTTTTTTTCATTTTGTCCTTAATTTCATTTTATGTATATTACCTCATTTTATCAATGTTTTATCTTCTCTTTGTCTTAATGCTCATTGTTTGTAATGCTGTTACTGTTTTCCCTTTGCCTCTGTGTATGAAATAATGATATAAAGTTGCCTTGCTTTATTTTTTCTAGTGGCATGACAAGACATTTGTCTAGCATGAGAGTGCTATTCCAGCATGCAACATAACCCGGCATTGTCTACTGGTTAGTGTTTTCTAGTGACTAGATTCTTTTTAAGCAAATAATTAGCATCAACATGTGGAGACAGTATACACACAGTTCCCCTCTGATTTCTCAGGTTTCCAATCTATTGCTGCTGTTGTCACGTTACTCTCACAACAGTCCCCTGTACAATAACAGCAGAGGCCTAACCCTGAACAGACAACTTAAACGTTATACACAAACAATAATATTAATTGTCCTGTAATTAAACGACTATCGGCATTTTAATCAAGTTAATTCTGCAACAGCCCAAAAGAACTTGTGGAATTATTCCTACTAAATATATTATGCACTGTGGGTTATGTGTAATTTTAGTAAGACAAACCTAAGAAACTGAAATAAACCAAAATGTGACAAGTACAGTGACCAAGCTTAGAGGTCCATCGAATTTCCACTTGACTAGAAGTTCAGCCATCCTGTTTTAAAACACCTGTGTAGTTGTGCACAGCTTTGAGACACACACATACTTGTACTTCTCTTTGTGTGACACACAGTAACATTGTGCATTCCCTAGCCACTTACTGTAACCATAACACCTTACCCTAAAACCTAACCTGAACCCCAAATACTGTACAAGTGAGGACCAGCCAAAATGTCCTCACTCTGTAGTTAAAAAATTACCCCCACTCTGCAGCAAGTACAACACACACACGCCATCTGATGACCAGCTCATTGGTTCTGCAAACACCTGCCAAGATACATTACATGCTGATGACAAACCTAAATGTGTAGCTCAAAATATATCACCTCGGAGACTGGTTTGACTGTGCATCAGCTAAGTCAGTGAAAACACTGCAGATAATACAAACACGTCGAGAAGCTTCCTTGTTCATTTCAACACAATAGACAAAACGGTATTCTTGGCTCACTTATTGGCTAATGAGACGCTGTCCCTCGCTTTCCTGATGCTTCCACAGGATCACGACTCGCAGCATGTTTCCCTCACCTTCAGACTGATCACAGCTCTAATTAGCCAGTTCATTGACATCTGTGCGAGTGTGCAGTGGCTGTGAATCATAGTTAATGAACATACACTAAGATAATCTAATAATCATGTTAGATGGGAGCACTGTGTGCACGCAAAGTGTGTCAGACTGTTTTAGTTAACAGGTCTGTGATTAGAGCTGGCTCAAATCCCAATATTTAGCATTTTTAAACAATAAAGCTTTAAACCAGTTAATAAGGACATTTGTTTATTAATGTACACAGTGAAACACCTCACCGTTATCAAAGAACCAGGATTACGATAAGGAATCCAACTTTCTCAGAAATTATAACTTCTCCTATAAAGACACAGTCTTAACTGTATTATAAATATACTGGCATTCATTATCTCTTTATACACCAGCCTCCACTGAGACCTGCCCACAGGCGGGGTTACAGTTGATGACATGAGTACATGAATATCTGCTACATTTCGATTTGTACACATCAGTCCTATTAGAACAGCACTGCGACCACTTAATTGGCATTTATATTTTAAGCCATATTTTTGTTTATCCAGTCAGGCTTCAGAATAGAATTAAGTTTAAATTATTTAATGAGCATTCAATGAAATGTTTCTGCATTTTAACACAACCCCCAATTCAATTACCAACCTGTGTTTTAAACACTTTTCAGTTCTCACCGTCTGTAATATTTAATTTAGAAATTAAAGCAAAAACAAGTATCTGATAAGCCAGACATCTGAAAACAAAGTAGATTTCAATATGCTCAATTTAGGACAATGTTTTGACATCAGTGACAACAGTAACAAGGGATTCAATTTGTCTGTAGATGAAGAGAAGAATAATAAATTGTAACTAGCTAAGAAAAAAGAGAATGAAAGACTTTTATTAGAAAATGATGACAACCTATAGGACAAATTAAACTAAGATCTGAACAAGGGGAGAAAAAAAAAAAAAAAAAAAAAAAATAAATGGAAACTAAAA
>NW_018128098.1:291134-296887 GCF_001952655.1 Monopterus albus
AAGAGTGTACTCTGCAGCTTTCCACGTGAAAGAAAAGTACATTTGTCCAGGGATTAGTGCGACATCTAGTTCTTATTCTTCCTAAATAATTCGACAGACCTTGCACAATCCATTCTCCAAAGGGTTTTCGTGAATCCCACCCTTTCAATGGGTAAGAACATTATCTCCAAACTTCAAGACAAGGGCTGCTAAAATAAAAAAAATAAAAAAAAACAACCTTAAACTGCTTTGCGATGATACTCGGGAGGGGCCACTTCATAGTCACTTGCATTGAAAAGTGCCGCAGAGTTCTTTACAAGATACCTGGAATGGGGTAACATTTTATTAATTTCTGCTACCAGTGGCTCTTTTGTAAAAGCTTTGTCAAGTCTTGAATACTCACTTGAGGAAGTCTTGCAGATAACTGAGCAGCAGTGCAAGGCTCTTCTCATCGAGGGGAGTGTATGCCAGCATGGCTCCGATTCTCACTTTCAAAACCAAACAAAGACAGAACCTTACAGTCCACGTGACCACTGACCTCGTCTTCACTTATGATAGCTCTACACTGATTTCAAGCAGGCAACAAGCAGGGAAGAACAAGTCAGTCACATGAATACTCCTTTGTGCAAAATGCAGTTAAAACTAACTTTGCGCACATTTCTAATGTCTGTGTGCAGTTTGAGTTGATGTGGCAAAAGGATAATAGAGGGCTACAATTTTAAATGCTGAAAACAAAAGTTTTTCTTTTAAAATTAGAATGATTTCTTTTTTAGAAATGTAACCAGGATATCCACCGAGGGCAACACTTAAAAATGAAATGACATTACCATTTCCAAAACATCTCAGATATGTGCTGTAACTTTATACCTACCGTTTCACCTGACACTTAAATGGATGTGAAAAAATACAATACCAAATTCTGATATATGACTGAGATTACTTAACATCCGTCTTCTCTTGGATGCTCCAGATGATTTAACTGCTGCCACGTTAAAACCAATATACTCTATAACAAATGCTACAGCAGTATGACATGTATAATTATTTGTACCAAAGAGTCTGAGTAGGTGAGGAGCGCCATAGATCTGAGACATAGTTGTATCTGGGTGGTTGGCCAGGATGTCCGCGTACTGTGGCCTTTCAAATTTGTAGAGAAGTTGTGTCCCAAGCATGACATTGAAATATTCCCGGATACCAGCAACCACCTCGTTCACAGCAAACCCCCTGAACAGTGAGGAGAAAAGAAAGTTATATCCCCATGCACGGCACAGAGCTTCAAAATGGATACACAAGGAATCATGATCTGGATTGCCTGTATAACAGTGCAACAACAAGACAGGCAACATTGTGTATATTTACTTGCTGTCAGAGTTTCCTCTTGATTTCTTATAATTTGCATAATCTTCAAGAATTGCATCAACATTCTTTTTGGCAGGTAGGTGGAAGAGCTAAAGACAAAAAGGAAACATGATGTGACCATATTATTAACTGAAATACTTTGAAAATGGTTACAATTAGACTTTAAATTCTCTGGACACTAACTTGTTTTTGCCGCGTAATCAGGTCCCAGTCATCCACCAGCCAAGGTTTCAGCTCCTCTGGAATTTTTACTTTAACTTCCACTTGGTTGATGAAAGTTTCCTCCTGAACAAATAACAGAAATAAACCATGAGATGAAGTACTTTACCTTGGAAACATTTTAGAAATCTGACTTTTTCTGCAGCTACACAAAATTAAACTTCTTATTCAGTTACTTCAGCTCAATATTATTTAACATTAACTTGAAAATTAAAGAACCCAAAACCCAGAAACATCATTACTAAAAGCAATTTTGCAAATTTAGGAACTTACACTTTCAACAGTTGGGTCAACACGTGCCCTCTTCTTTCGAGGAGGGTGGGTTGGGTCTCCTCCTGAACTTGTCCCTTCCCCTACTCCAGGAGCTGCGTGGACAGAAACACTCCACTCTTATTTAATATATAAAGAAAACAAAAGCTAAATTATTGCAACACCCTGCACATTTTAGGTACCATTATACATCCCTGATATTTTACTGCTTCTATTGTAATGATGATGGGATCATGTTTGTGCAAAAACCTGCTGAATGATATTTTGGAGGCTTTATGTTAATGGATTTAAAGAGTGGCAACTGTGTACTGTATGATATACTTACTCTTTTGCTTGTTCTTTTTAGTCTTCCTACAAGTGAAACAAACCATTTACAGGCATTAAAACAATAATAAAAACCAATACCAGGTATAAAATCTCTAAAAACACTAGCAGGCAACATCACAGCAGGTGACAGCTACACTCACACATCATTTTTCTGCGATGCAGCAGGTATCTTCTTATTTGGCACGGCACCCCTCATTCTTCCTTCTACATAATGGTCTCTGAATTAAGAAAAAACAGGTTCATTATATCAGAATACATATTTCATGTTAAAGTCAGCTGAACTGTTTTAGGGATGTCAGGACACAGAACGCACTGGAGCTGAATATTTTGCAAACCTCTTCTATATATAGGCAATTATGTTTTGTTCCTATAGCGGTTTCAGTGCATCCATATATAATGCAGTATTCTATGTGTACCAGTCTATTATAAGCGAGCAGATCTTCTGAATATTTAAATATTATGCCATGTCCTGCTGATACTGGAGGATAACAATATTTTACCTTACTTTGCTCTCCCTGATAATAAACAGGAATTAACAGGAATAGTAGAAAAGCTGGTTAAAAAACAAAAACAGAAAAAGAACACAGAACAAAAAAACAAAAACAAAAAAAAAACCTGATTAAAATAACAGAATGGACTGAATGATTGGCCCTCTGAAGCTCTTTCTGTTTCTGCAGATTACTGTCCACATACTTAAGTACTCTGCTCTCAGGAACCCATTCGTCCCAGCTGGAAGACAAAGCACCAATAAAATGTGTAAAAAAAAAGCACTTGCATAATCTTCGCTGTCCAAATCCTTAAGACTTCTCTTATTTGAGCAAAAAAAAACAACTTACTTCTTATTCCACCCACTGTAATGAATGAAGTATTTAATTTGTTTGTCCTTGATGTTTATCTTAACACACTGCAAGAGAGACACGATTCGGCGTCAGAACAAATTCCAGGCACAAAGAGGCTGACGTGATCAGAGAGACGGCATCATGAAGGCAGCCTACCTTAGCTTCATAGAGTAATGGCCCATGAAAACACAGCACTCTTTCACCTGAGCAGAGTAGTGGTCAAGTAAGTGAAGTAAAGTAGAAACGATACGCAATGCAATGAGAATGTTTTATAGAGCAGCAGAAATCCTGGTGTAAGACAACAGCAATTCGCTATACAGCGGGTTAGCTAGCACTCAGCTAACAGCATGAAATCAATAAAGAGCTAACAATGTACGAAGGAAGCTACCGCTTTTAACTAGCTGAAATTCACATCATGGCCTCTTCCAGTGTGCTCCTGCTAACGCTAGACTACGTTGTAAAGAAAAATATTGTATATGTAACTAAAGTTACGAATAAAATGACAAAGACGTGTTATATATATATTCACTGCTAATACCGTTAACTAGCTGTTGGACGGCGGCAGCGTTTGTTTCGGTCAGTAGCTAGCTAACATTATAGACCTTTCCAATAGCTCCAGCAGCAGCCAACGCCACGGGTCTAGCAAAACAAAAAACAGACGGCTTATTACCTTCTTGAAATTTGGGTTTCGGGTCCTGTTTCGGCGCCATTCAAACTATGAAAATATAAGAAAATCCGCCAGCTCCCATTCCAGTCTGAAACGGTGCCGCTCTCTAAAAACGTCATGACCAAACGCCGTGACGTATTAATACTGCGACGTCCACGCCTCAAAAATAAAATGTGTAATGGTTTCCGGTAGGGCGTGGCCTTGAAGCAAATTCCTCTATCTGTCTGTCTCGAAGTTAAAAGGCTAACGTTTGTCTTTTTCGTTCTGCTTTTTCAAACACATTTTGAGAAAAATGTCCAAGTCTTTGAAGAAGATAGTCGAAGAGACTCGAGACAAGAACCTTCCAGAGGTGGATATGTGCGACAGAGGCATTTCGAATATGCTGGACATCTCAGGACTGTTCACTTTGTCTAACATTACTCAGCTGGTCCTCAGCCATAACAAGCTGTCGGTGGTGCCTGCTAACATCTCTGAGCTGAAGAACCTCGAGGTTCTCAACATGTTTAACAACCAGATTGAAGAGTTACCTACGCAGATCAGCACTCTTCAGAAGCTGAAACACCTCAACCTCGGTATGAACCGTCTGAACAGCTTGCCCAGAGGATTTGGTTCGTTGCCAGCTCTGGAAGTACTGGACCTCACCTACAACAACCTGAACCAGAATTCCCTACCCGGAAACTTCTTCTACCTTACCACTCTTCGTGCTCTCTATCTCAGTGATAACGACTTCGAGGACCTGCCTGCTGACATCGGGAAGCTGACCAAGTTGCAGATATTAAGTCTGAGGGATAATGATCTGATCTCGCTGCCTAAGGAGATCGGAGACTTGTCTCAGCTGAAAGAGCTCCACATCCAGGGCAACAGACTGACGGTCCTGCCCCCTGAGCTTGGAAATTTGGATCTGACTGGTCCTAAACAGGTGTTTAAAGCAGAGAATAATCCCTGGGTCACTCCCATCGCAGACCAGTTCCAGCTGGGTGTCTCCCATGTTTTTGAGTATGTTCGCTCGGAGACCTATAAATACCTCTATGGCAGACACATGCAGGCCAACCCAGAACCTCCAAAGAAGAGCAGTGATAAAAGTAAGAAGATAAGCCGCAAACCCCTGGCTGCCAAGAACAAGTGAAGAGAACGAAGATGAATGCTCAGCCAGCCAGCCAGCCAAACACTGCATGTGCCTTTTTTCTGACTCATTATGAAAAACATTTTGTATTGTATGGGCATGTACAGTATGTACTTGTCATTAGAGACTTGTGGCCCCACATGCCCACTTGATGTAGCTGTGTCACATTGTAGTTGCTCTTCAGCTTTGGCACATCATCAAGGGTCCAGTGTCAGTAACGACCGTATTTCTAATACGGTTTAGAGTAACTTAATGTTTTACAAGCATATTGAAAACAGCATATTTAGATGTGATGATAACATCGTTTGTGGCTCAGTCTGAGACTCACCTCACTTGTTCTTGTGTTTGAACCTTGCTGTACTGTATTTCACATTCTCCTTGTAAAGTTATTTTTCAAAGCTTTGCAGTGTCCATTACATTTCAACATGTTGGAAAAAAATGACTGAGTGTAATCTGGTTTAAAATTCAACATGCTTTAATCACAAACTAAAAATACTAAAACTTTATGCTATATATTGAATATTTCAAATAAAATAATCACAAAGAAACTATATTGTTTTTGAACATGTCTCAGTCCTATTTTAATCACTTTTCAAATTTTCATTTTTGAATTGATCCATTATTTGTCTTCACATAGACTTTGGATTTAAGTTAAAGATACAGTGGGTACGGAAAGTATTCAGACCCCCTTAAATTTTTCACTCTTTGTTATATTGCAGCCATATGCTAAAATCATTTAAGTTCATTTTTTTCCTCATTAATGTACACACAGCACCCCATATTGACAGAAAAACACAGAATTTGACATTTTTGCAGATTTATTAAAAAAGAAAAACTGAAATATCACATGGTCATAAGTATTCAGACCCTTTGCTCAGTATTTAGTAGAAGCACCCTTTTGAGCTAATACAGCCATGAGTCTTTTTGGGAATGATGCAACAAGTTTTTCACACCTGCATTTGGGGATCCT
>NW_018128098.1:298035-356023 GCF_001952655.1 Monopterus albus
ATATAACAAAGAGTGAAAATTTAAGGGGGTCTGAATACTTTCCGTACCCACTGTATGTCATTACATTACAGTGATATGCAAATGTTAAAGCACAGCTCAGAGATGACCTATGACACATCAAATTGAAAACTTAAAAATTGTTTATATTCTAAAGACACAATGAAAAACCAGGATGAGTAATTTGTAAAATTTGTTTTTATTTTAGTTGTATAATGGGGCATTTAAATGGAGATTTGACAGAATTAAAATAGTTTTTTTTAACGTATCAGTTTATTAATTGACAGACTTTTGGAAAAGCACAGGTGTATCTAATAATATTAACAACGGCTTAGTTCAGTACAGTATGATAGTGAGCTGGGACCCTGAAACTGATGCAGCTAAATGGGAGTCAGCCATTGTTAATCTCATTGTTTACACCAGTGGTTTTCCTACTGTGACTTCTGTAAAAAGGCCCGTTGTAATTTAACGTCACAACCCCATAAGGTCACTTAAGACATCACAAAGCACTGGCCCAGTGGAAAAAGCAGTAACAGAAGAGCACGTGTTCGAGGAAGGAGATTTAAAGTTCACTCTTGATTTTGCCCCAAATGACCTTTACTGTAGTAGCGCAACCAGAGTTTAGCTGAAATGTAGTAAATATTTTCTGAAGCCAATGATTTGGGACATTCACCAAATGCCTCAGTAAATATCAAGGTCCCTGTGTGTATTTCAGTTAAGCACGCACAAATCAAATTTCAGCACCTGCTGAGCCACCACCTCAGTACCTGGTGTCCACATGTGGCCTGCAACAGGGAAAGACAGTGTGAGATCTTGAATAATGCCAGTTAATATAATTTTCAGCATCAAAGATTGAAGCAGTGTAAAATGGTTAGGGATTTTCTTTAAGCAACATAGATGCATTGAAAAAACTGCTTTCTCTTATGACACTTTTTCTGATACCTCTACTACAGTATAGGCATGTGCTGTTATAATGTTAAAAAAAAAATATAATTATGCCTAAGAATTTTGTTCCTAAACAACAAACTGAATTAAAAGAAATCTTACTGCATACTGTAACAGAAGAACACATGCATCTGAACCAGGACCGTCCTGAGACCCACTACAAAGATGCACTTTCCTACACTTGTTTAATTCTTACAAATAACAGCACAGTAGACTGTAGCGGTTCAAAATTATCCAAGCCTCTACTGACTTCCTGACATCATTTGATAGTAAAATGGACAAACGGAAAATGTTACAATGCATGTCAAGCAACAGTGACATCTTTAAATAGCATTAATTATATAATTACAAAAGAAATATCACGTACAATGACAGCAATGTATATCCACAAATCAAACAAATGCTGAAAATATATATGATAATAAATAACCCTAATCATAAGCACAAGTCAAGGAAAAATAAAGGGAGGGGAAGCGTCTGTAATAACTTCAATTACTTTAACTTCTGGGCCAAAATGCATGATACACTAAAAGACGTGATACACTCAAAAGACTAAGCTATCACAGTTAAGGCTGTTGCAAATACACTCAACAACAAAAAAAGGCTCTGCATCCTGTGGCCTCACTAAGGAACAGAACAGCACTCGAGCGGGTGAGCGCTCATGTAATTTGCAGACATGCAAAGCTGAAAACACAAAGTGTTTGCTGCAACAGCTCAAAAAGCTTTTATGTTAATGCAAGTGCTAAAATCAAACATGAAGACATCATAAAATGTCATTAACCCACTTGCGCGCACTGAACACTTGTCTTGAAAATGGTGCCCAACGTTCTTCATGTTGACTGTGAAGATGTTCAGATACATGGGCCACGTGACCATTGAAGAGGCTAGGGAGGTCTGGCACCTTGCAGTTCCTTGTGCAGGAAATGTCAACTACTTCTCTCTATATTTTTAAGTGTAATATGCAAAACAAAAGGGCCACACAGCAAAAGAAAAATACACAATATTGCAAATCTTAGATGCGTATAACAGAAGGCAGCTTGCCGCACTAGTGCCTTTTATTCACACAGCAACAGCCTGGGCTTACGATACAGCTTACTGCCAACTGATGTGGATTTTAGGTACAGTCTCAACTATAAATATTGTCCATGATTGATTTGACTGACAAAAGTGGGGAGGACGAGTGCAGTTATGACAACAGAAGGATCCAGCGTTTGCAATTCTAGTGGCATAGGGAATGCTTCTTTTAAAAACCACAGCATACATCCAACATAACTTAGATCATAAATAATTCCTTAAAAATAATGACTACAGAATGAATGTCTTACAGAAAACTCTACAGTGATGGCAAAAATGTCCAGATCTTTCTGCTGTCAAAACAACAGAAACCACGACTTAAAAAGGAGGAGTTACGTTTTCCTGTTTTGCTGCGACTTGCCTTTTGTACATCTATAACAATGCCCATTTTCTTTGTCATCTAAATATCATGCTCCTTAAGGTGTCGCCTCTGGGTTTTGTGCACATGACAACATAGTGAAACAATACCATTGACATGAACTATTGAAACAAAACTGTAAAAACCAGGTACAAAAGGTACAATATAATCAACGGACCACATGAAGGAGGTGTGAAAAAGTCTTCAGTATTCACAGAAAAATATCAACTGGAGTAACTCACAGGACAAGAAGCGTCCTAAGTTTTTATACATATGATAAGTAAAATTGAAAATAGATTTTCCTCTCTGTACATAGCACTGTATTCTTTCATCTTCCTCTTCCGTATTTACAAAGAACTCCCATTATTGAGGTCCCCCTTGTCTTTCAGTTCTGTGTGGATCTAGTCAAGAGAGATAACGTCAGATATGGAACCATAAATGGCTGGCGCCGCTGCTGCAGTGGCTGTCTCTGTCTCGCTCTCTGTCTTTGTCGCGGTCCCGCAAACTGCTGGAAGACACCAAACTACTGGTGCTGCCGCTGTTGCTGCCTCCGTTGGTGGCTGCCAGCATGCTGCTCCCGGGGGTGCACGGCTGCTCCTGCAACATCTGAGAGGAGCTGTATGGCAGAAATCGGTTGAGGAGCAGGTCGTGGTCCTCTGAAGCAGATGCCGACGCAGCCGCTGCAGCAGCCATCACCATGTTGTAATGCTAACAAGAGAGAAGAATTACTCAGCTACAGACCTATACTTCAGTATGACGCTGTCCACTGACATCGCCTTCAGGATCAGGGGTTGTATTCACAAAGCAATGTGTGGCTAACAGTGGCCAAGGCTGGAGAAACTCCTAAAACAAGGAGTGTGTTGTCAACTCTAAAAGTCGAAAAACTCCAAAATCTGTGAGAAGTTAGAGATGCAGAACTTTGAATATCTTAGTTACCTAACATCCATCCATTATCTACACCGCTTATCCCTGAATAGGGACAAATAAATATTTACTTGTAGGATTAGAAACTATGTGAATCTGATCACAAGAGTCTGAGTCAATGTACCTGACTGTCGCCTTGGAGGAAGGAGAAGAAACTCAGATCTGCAAGAAAAGGAAGAAGAGTTACATCAGGCAGGATATAAACTTCTCATATTTATGGTTACAAATTAACAAGAAACAACCATCTGTGTTCAAAGATAGGTTTGTTTAGATTTTATCAATTCATTCTCAATACATAAGTTGCAAGCCTTATAAACTCTGAGAGCATGATGTGTTGCTGTTCACGTTCATCCTGTCCTGTCACGCTAATGGCCATGACCCTTCCTCATGTGACTATTATATTAAGATGGACTTTAAAAAGAAACTCTAAGCTTATCCTTTATCATGAGTGACAGGTCTACCTGGCAGGTCATTAGTTGCGTGATAATAGTGGCGGTAGTCCTGGATAAGGGGTGGAGGAGGAGGAATGTAGCTGGTCTCCACAGGGGGCATGCTGGGAGCTCTGGCCACAGGTGAGGCTTGGCTGTGTAGGTTCAATACACTAATAGGAAATACAAACCATGTTAGCGGCAAAAGAAGTAACACAACATAGCTGAGCGCAAACATTTGGTGATCTCACTTCCTGTTAGCAGTTTGGAGACTCACCCCTTGTTTGCAGGTGGAGAGCCAGGTGACAGTGATGGACAGGCCCTTTTGGGAGGTGGCTCATCATCTAGCTCATCCTCTGAGGAGCTATCCAGTGTCAGGTCAATCACATCAACTTTCTTGCTGATGTCATTACATGAGCCCCGTTTTTGCTCATGCGTTTCTGTTCGAGACAAATCTGCAGTGACACAGCTACGTTACACTCTGCCCACAGATCACAGTGAAGAGCACACGCAAACAATGAGGCCAGTGATTGTCTGTGTCTGTGTAATATTCCACAAATCCCATACAGAGGCTAAAAACAATAACAAATTGTGTTCTTACAATAATGTCTGTGAATCCAGAACGTGGTTTAACTAACGCCCCCTATGCCAGCAATTTGTGCAAAATACCAACATAGAAAATCACCGGTCTTATCTTTTAGAGAATGGGAACCGTTTGCTACATACCGCTGTCTACACCGTTGTATGAAGCAGACACCTCCTGCACCTCTTTCTTTGACCTCATGGGGGCCCAGCTTCCATCTTCTTTGAACTGGATTTCATCACAGTCAGAACAGCTATTCAAGATTTCCATGAATAACCTGTGACAACGGCATGACATTTCAGTACAGTCTGACAGCTTTGTAAGCATAATTACTTAGGTTTAAGTATATTCTTAAACTTAAAATTCTGAAAATATAATACAACTAGCACTTTCCATGACTTAATGCTATCATAGCTGTGGCGGCTCACACAACTGCTCAATGAGTCTAGAAGTTTGTTTAAAGCAAAAGATTCATAAGTCTGAATGTTTATCAGACTGCACGGCACTCTAAATACTACGCAGAATCACACAGTAGGACCTAGCATTACATGAAGCGGTGCTGCGCTCACCCGTCAATGATGAGATGCTCATACGGTGCCTTCTTGTCACAGACCGGACACACCCAGGTCGGCTTCTTCTCATTCATTTGGATATAAAGTGTAGCATCGAAGCACTGAAGGTGCGAACATGTTATTGCTCTGCATGGGATTGTCAGCCTCATCTTCCCAAGCTTTAATGAATAATAGAGGACACTCAAGATACATGTCACTTGTCAGTATGGCATAAAATAGTTTCAGGTATGAATACTGCATAACTGTATAGCACCATGCCACCTTTTTGTCTCTCTGCACAATGAAATACAATTCTTGGCAACTTAAAAAATGTCAATGTGATTATAACTGTCAATGAATTTCTTGCCGAGATACGAGTAAGCTAACTGACAAACTGGTTCTATAGCTAATCTGCAGGCTACTAGCTATACTTCTTTCACAATAACACAGCCAACCCCCCAAAAGAATAAGGCAGCACAGTGGAGTATTTACAGGACACAGGAGAGAGACTCGTAGACTGGTGGTGGCAATCTCACTCTCTGGATCAGCTGTCAATTTCTCTTTGACTGTGAGAAAGGAAAAGCAAAAAAGCAAATATCAAAAAAAAGAATAAAGACAGTTTAATCTCAGTGTGCACTGTGGCGATCTGTTTAATTGGACCCTAACTTACCACAGATTAAAAATCAATAACCACAACATATAAATGATGTAGAGATCAACATCACACTGGGGTTTACTGTAGAGCTTCACATACAATAAACAGTTCAAAAATATGATGGCGCAAAAGCAAAATGTTAAGTCCTTTGTGTCTTATTTAAGGAACTGCACCCTGTTGGAGAGCTTAGTTCCTTTTTGAGGTCCAAAGTTTAATTCGTGAACATGTGGTCAAACAGGCCAGAAAACGAGTCTTCTCTATCTCCTACTCCCTTACAGGTGTAGTGACAATTCAGGCTTTTTGGTTTTTACACTAAAATCAAGTGGACACTTACTCAGAGCTCTTGAGTGGTCAGGGTTCCTAATCCCTTTGCCCCGTAGTCTTTGCAACAGGACTGCAGAGGACTGCTGTCTTACCAGATAAACAGCCATGGAAAAACTCTAACAAATTAAGAAAGAAACAATGAGTCAAAAGATCACATTGAAGTGACCAACATCTCCCTCAAGGCTTCAGAAGAAAACAGTGCAAACGTGCTACAATGGTTGATTCAAAACACAATATTCTGTTTTGAATGGTCTTACCCTCCCAATTTCTGAAGTCCACGACACCACAATTGTGTTGGGGACTGTGGTTGACAGTCGAACAAGGGAGGTTATGTTAATGGGGCGACTGGGCCTTTTTGGTTCAACTCCATTTTTGGTGGGAGGAAGATAACCCTGTAGATAAAAATCAACCATCAGTGACTGTGATTCTCAGTAACTGGTGGTGTGATACACTCAAAACAATAACAAGACAGACAAACAGTAACTTGTCCAGACTCACCGGGAGATTACAGGGTTTGCTGTTCACCTTCACACAGAGATTAGGGGGGAAATGATCCTCCTGAGGACAGCTTGTCTCCGATAAACAAAATCTGAAAGTGAAAACAATAGAAAACACATGCCATAAGCTCGAGTGTTGAGAAACTGAAAGCTATTTGTTTCTGTTAAGGTGCCACTTTCACAAAAAAGGTTGGCTTGCTTGCTTATTTTACCATTTCAGTTGTGTCAAGTACAGCCATCTCCATCTATGATATAGGAGAGCACTTCTTAAAGGATGGCATTCATCCATACAGTGAATATTTAATTCTGCAACTAAGAAAAATGTCAGTTTTTTATGTCATTAGGTATTCTTTCTCAAGCAAAAAAAAAATAAAAAAATAAAAAAACTGTGGTAATGAATGCACTTATACTTGCTGGCCTGTACACCATCATAAAACTACACTCCTGGAATTGAACCGTAAACCCAGTTTTAAGCATATTGGTGAAAAACCATTCCTTTGAATCAAGAGTTTGTATTGTCCAGTTTGGCAAAAACATGTCCAGACTTAAATTCATAATTCAGAGTGAAACTAATCTTAATTCCTATTGTTGTCATTTACAATCACTTATAATTGTAAGCTAGTAAGTTAAAACTATAAATTATGTTAAGTTTACTGTTAACTTATTATGTCTGACCCTGTAAGTTAGTCTAGACCATAGGAAGTACAAAACATGTTTTAAGACTAAAAGCAGGCCGAAATGAAGAACACTATAAGTGACAGAGCTATTTCTGGCTGCTTCAAAACTCTGAGAAGCTAAACACAGACCCACTATTCACTTCACATCAAGAATTCTTGATTAAAGTAGAAAGTTCCTATGCTCAGAACAAGAGTATGTTAGACATACCTTAACTGGACTTGAACTGCAAAGTCACATTTGGTCCCAGATATGTCCCTAAAGAATTTAAAAGAGAAGTCAGGCCAGACAGGTCTCAACAGCTTTATACAGTATTTAATAGCAACTATGTTTACTCTGACTGCTTCCTGGGTCAGAGAACACCTGCTTTCTAAATCATGTAAACTGTAAATTGTAAAATGCTTTCACTGTTATTTCTTTTCTCTCATCTCTGACAGCTGAACACAGCGTGCACCAGACAGCTTTCTCACGTACATGGAACTGCTGATCTGTTGAACTTGCTGTGGTGTTAACGCGAAGGCATAACACGCTTCCTGAAACCGCTGACTGTTGTCTGAGGCTACAAGAGTGACACAGAACACGACAGAGAGAAAACCCCACAAAATCAGTATGCATTAGTCGTACATTAGTCATTTTTTGCTGAGTCACTGTTCAGATATCTGTGGTCACAATACTCCATCAGGACTCACCCAGGCTGGTTGGCTTAATGAGCTCATCCAGCACGTCATAGAACGGCAATCTCTGGAGCTTGACATCAGGGTGTACAGGGTGAAGAGCGGAGGGGAGGTGAGGCAGACCCAGCTCGTGCTTAGGCCCGAGTAACGACACAGGCAGCAGAGGCGACGGGGAACCGTGGCTGTCAAATCCCAGCTGGGCGAGGCTGGAGGGCAGGCCGGAAGCAGAATGAACACCAGGCAGGGCTAGGTCCACTGGCGAAACCATTTTGGTTGGGAAGCGCCGTCTGTAGAGTTCCTTGATCTTCATCTGCACCGCGGGACTGCAACCAGCCTTGAGTAGGTGGAGAGCTTTGGTCAAAAGTTCGTGTTTGCGACCGTGCTTATTCCGCCCTGCATACCCCAACAACACCTGGAGCTCCGAAACTCGAAGGCTCATTACCATTTGCTGGTGGAAAATGAAGAATGGGAAAAATGGTCTATTACACCCTGGAAAATACATTTCGCTACTCTGACGTAAAGAAATCAGTTTTGTTCTCTCATTTTGAGTTCAGACTTTTATGGAATTCATTATTATTAAAGACTGTGTAACTCGTTATTTTAACCATTAAAATCCTTCACTAGGTTGCAAATCATGCAAACCAATTACATTTCCATTTGTGAAAAATGCTTTGAGCATGATGATTAATATTTTTTCTTTGGCCTTTGTCCACCATTGGGGCTGGGGGGTATGCTGAATTAGGTTACTGAAAGCCTTAATTCAGAAAACATCACAACATCCTGCAAGTGAAAATACAGGGCACACAATATTATGACTTTCTGTACAAAACAATAAAATCAAATACACCAGAGACCTGTTCTAGAAACAGACAAATTTTTGTGAGATGTTGTATCAGACTGCATTACACTATAAGAGGGTGTTGTCTTCTTGTTTAGGGAAATTCTTAGAATTACAAACATCTCAAGACAAAGAATTTTTCAGTTCTCAATAAAGTAAACATCCTACAGTGTAATGCAATCAAACTAAGCAAAACAACAGTCCTATAAAATACCACACAATTGGATCAACACCCCTGTGACAATGCAACAATGAATGAATGAACATACAATGTGCAGTAATCATGTCCACCCTGTATATAGTCATCTCCAGTCCCTATTTGTGAACAACAGGATTTAAAAGTGTGGTGTGGCACATACTTTTAAAAAAGCCAACCTGCAATTACAAAACCTCTATGCACTAGTAACTTGTTAATCCACTTTGTTTATCGGTCAGGTCACTTGCGTTTTAACTGATGAGTCCAGTTAGTACTCCAACTGAAATGGTACAGATAAATCTTTTCAGTGACTGTAAACATTCTTATGACACTTGAAATCTGCTTACAAACATACACACATAGCATACATAAATGGTAAACTTAGATATAATTAATAGATGAACTGAAGTCTGTGACAATATGTAACATGCCTTTTTACTGTACAATATTCTTATTATATTACTTTGCTATGAATACAGCTCATATAGCAATCTGCGGGAAAGAAAGAGTTTTATTAGTACTGAGATTCATTTTGGAAAGGAACAGATCAAATCGGAAATGTTTGACGATTGTGACTGTTTCCTGTCAAGTAACAAGTAATTACTAAAATCAAGACATTAGAAAGCGAAGGGATTTACTTAGCGTTAGCAAAACTAGCTAGCAGCGCCTGTATGATGCTGGTGTATCCAGACTTAAACAAAGCTTATCGGTACATCTTTCCTTTATCTTATGTGTTTGAGCACTCATCTTACGTATTTGAGTGTTGATCGTCAAAATGTGTTGCCACTGTGACTTTATTTCGAATATTCGCATCATATTTGGTAAGAGGAGCCGCTAACGTTCATGGATGCTAAACTGCGATTGCTTTCCAGGGGATAGACAGAGCCCATTTTCATTAGGCACTGCAGTGTACTAGGTGAACTAATGATAACCGCAGGTAGCTAACGTTACTGTCCCCTTGGGATCAAACGATTACATAACTACGTCTTTAATCTTTTACTACAAGCGACATTTGGCTGTATCTGCCTTTAAAGTACACAACAGAGAGAGACAGCATAACAGTACGCCTGCAACAATAACAAAGCTAATGCTAACGACCTAGCCTGCCAGCTAACAGTTGGTCTTGTGTCCTCTTCCCTGTTGTTTTGTTATTATATATCCTGATAACAACACTCCATGTATGTCTACTATCATAAAACAATGGTGCCATAATTTGAAACTCAAATCTCATTGTGCGAAACGTGTATTTGTCAAGCTGATAAAAGGTCTGTCTTTACCTTCAGTTCCGCACTCTCCGCCATCTTCTAACATTTGGTGCGCATGCGCAACAGCTATTCTCCAGGGACAGTCTTTTTTCTGTCGCTTCTCCGTAACAGACAGCAGGGGGCACTGTCGCAACACAAAACTAGTCTAGATGAGATTCATCAAGACCAAGGGAGTCACAGTTCATGTGACTGAAGGATTTTGTTCTACTCTTACAAAAAAATCAAACGTAATTGTTAGGTAGGCACAAGACGTTAGTCTAATCGATCATTTGATTAGAAGCAATACAAAGTAGGCTATTTACTCAGTATGCCTACTTATGCTATAGTTTACTTGAGTAGCCTTTTCGCATTTGATGATACCTTATTTATTTTCACTACATTTCAGAAGGCATTCTGCCTTAATTTAACAGCTAGGCTGTAGCCTAGTTTCTAGTTTCAGATAAGATTTTGCACAGGCTACATAACATAGCCTGTTATATAATTATAATATTGTTAAATGCATTGTTCCACGATTAAATTCCAATTTTGGTTTTGGCCCCTTACAAAAAACAAAAAACAACAACAACAACGAAACAGGAGCCCCTTAGTTCGCCCTCTAAACTGGGTTTATTTAAGCTGAAAGATGTAAACTCTCTTCTATTCCACAAAAACGATTTGAGAAAAGTCCAGAAACCGACAACAGATTTGTGTAGCCTGTCAGAAATGATTTTTTTCAAAATATCTTTCATATTACAACCCCTCGGATTTGTCTAGGAAGTCGAGAACCACCTGGCTAGCCGTTTACTTTGTATTAGAGGATCGTTACATTCCTAGTAATTTTACTTAAGGATCTGAATTCGTCTTCCACCGCTGTTGATTAGTGACATGGCAGAAAATGAAGTAGGCCTATGACAAACGTTTGCTGGTTTCATATCCCAATAGCTCTCAATACATTTCTCCTCGTTAAACGGGTAAAATCAAGAGTTATACAATATATAGCAACATTTTATAGGCTCATCTGGCAAACAATTTGTTATGAGCAAAACATCTATCTGAGGCCGCAATAATCCACGGTTGTTTTTAATAAAATGATTTATTCATTAGCCATGAAAACAAATATAACATGAACAAATAAGCTACTCTTTATAGTATAGGACTGTAGCTACTTACTGTACAAGGTCGCGGATGTAGGCCACTAATTTAGCCTACTGACTTATATGTTTGTTACTGCAAAGTCTTCTAAAAACAAACGTGTTTAACCGCTACAAATAATTTACTGTGGGCCTATATCAATGCACAGGCCTTTTATTTATAATTCCCATTACTCGTTTAAAGTGCATAACATTCAAAAGCAAGCTCCTGGCCTGCAAAGAAAAGCACAGCAAAAGTATATAATGCACAATACTGTGAGGATAAGGAGCAATGACTTGTCTAGTCAGAGCCGCTATACTGACAACAGAAAACTGAAGTAGCAACCTATAACTATTACAAGATACATACATTGCCATTGCACTTTGCCACAAATAAATATTATCAGGAAAACAAATTTTACTGTATGCAAGAGTTACATAAATGCCGAGGGTGTACATACATATTTTAAAATATTACAATTACATGTCAGTCTACTTTCGACTTAATTTCTCAGAGTCTCTCTGGAGGTTTTCCATAAGTTGCTGTTTGACAGAAGCTGTGGATGTGTCCTTTGTTTCTCTGCCAAATAACTGTGTAGTGATGTGATTCAGGGTGGTAGCAGAGGAGACTTGAAGGAGCAGGATCCGGTGCAGTGGCGAGGAGTCAACATCTTACAGGAGAAATGGTGTAAAGCGTCGTGAGCTTCTATGAAGGAGATAAAACCATCAACAGTGTACCTGCTTGTGCTTACTGAAAAGGCTATAATACAAATTTCATATCTAACATAAAATAGGCTGGATATTAGTATCGAGCATGTTTACATTAATCACAACCACAACAAGGATCAGCTGATTCAAGGCCATGATAAAAATATTAATATATGTAGTGAAAGAATTTTAGATGGACGCTGCACAGTCTGACAAATAGTTTGTGGCCCTCTTTCTTCGTCCAAATGCATAAATACATAATCAAGACAAAAATGTAGATGCGCACGGAGCACCGATAATCACTTTTAATCCCGGAAATGGTGTCTATTTACACGGAGCACCGATAATCGCTTTTAATCCCGGAAATGGTGTCTATTTGTCATTTCCACTAGATTATAGGTCTGCGTTTGTTTCTAATTAATAGGCATAAAGCAGGTGTTTTCCATATAAGTACAAGTGATTCACGTGAAGTCAACAAGCTTCACTGCGTATCAAAACACCAACGATAATACCCTTCAGATAAACCAGACAAATCCATGAGATCTTGTACACACAGGCCACTTGGAGCATACAGGCTGTCATCAATCAAAGTGAAGACATGTCGTACGCTGCTGTATGGAAAGCTCGCGTTTCATTTGATCCTGAAAATTATCTGAGGAACAAATGGCAGGCACACATTTCAGTCACTGATGTAATAGGTGAACCTCTATTAAAAGACTATAGTATCAATACAAGCATTAACATAAATTCATGATAACCAGAAAAGCCCCCCCCCCGTGTGTGTGGCGTTGACGTTAGTCATAAATATTAATGTAAAGCTAAAAACAAACAAAGGATTAAATGAGTTTAATTGGATGAAGTCGTGCTTTTACGTGATTTATGACACACGTCCCCCTACCAGCCTCTAGAGGGCGCTGTTCTCGGTTCTCAAATGTGTAGGTCATGCTAGAGTGTGGGAATACTTATGTTTTGTGGTGGAGATTGGGATTTAGCATTTTAAAATGAATTCAGCAGTGAAATCAAAGACAATAATCAATACAGAGCTTAAACCTTAAATTGTATGTCTTCATAAAAGTAGGGTGACCGGAGCAATTAGAGTTTCAGATTTAAAGTGTATGTGAAAACATTTTTTTTCTCTGTTGTCAAAAGTAGCCCCTTTGTAAAATTTAAATAAAAACAGGACACCTTTAGACAATTTTGTTCATGTTGTAATCACAAAGCCTTGATCATTTAACAGAGTCTTCTTTGCAAAGATTAAACGTGATTTTAAAAAGTGTGTCAAGTGAGATAAACGCAATAAATGCAGAACAGTGCACTTGTGCTGTCTTGTTATGCTTTATTTTCATGAAACTCCTAATAACTGGATTTAATGACTATGAATGCGTAAAGAAAAGGTGGCACCAAGTGAAGGTCATCACACAACTTTAAGTTTTACAAAGACACATCAGTGAAATCCGATATTAGATTTGTTAGAAAGTGATGCAACAATAATATCCAGAACCCCAAAGTACAACTTAAAGAGTGATGAAACTTCTGTCTGCTACCTGTACACGCCCTTGTGTTGCTACTGTAACATATGAACTTCCCCTTGGGGATTAATGAAGGACTTTATCTTATCTTAATGTGCATCACAGAACCCAACGATGTGCAAAGTTTTTATTATTCTGAATTAACTTTTAAGGTGTCCTTCTTACTTTGACAAACGTGATGCTGCACAACAGTGAGCCAAGATACATTTCTAAACAAATGTAAGAGTTCATAACAGAGTTTTTACTGGTAAAAATGACCAAAGGTTACTATTCACCCTCTGATGTTCATTGCACCAAAAAAAGATGAAGCCTGATCTGCATTATTTGCACTGGTCTTCAGTCATGTAACCATTTTGATAAAGACTTTTAAAATACCTTTATACCACATGACAGAGTCCCTTGCTTTTCCCATTTTGGAGATCTGAGATTTTGTACAATTAAATGAAAATGTACTGATGAGAAATCACTGGCATATCCAATTTTTTTTTCACAGAGTACTGTACAACAGTTCTGAGCTCTGCATCCTTTCTTCATTTTTAATATGAGATTCTCAAAGAGCTTAAACAGTCAGACTGTGAGTGGTGTTTTGTCCTGAGATTCACAGGACACACTCAAAATAAACAGAAGCTTCCTCTCGGCATGGATACAGTTTCATATTAAGATCTTTACAGCACCACTTTGGAGTTTAGTGTCATATAGATACATATGAACATCCTGATGTTCTGAATGTACACCTGTAACATTCAAGATGCAAAACATGTCAATATCAATTCTGATATCTCAGTTGAATTAAACTGACACTATCTCCAGCTACATAGCACTCTATACTATTTTGACTTTTTTCACATAAACCTTTTACAATTTCTATATAACACTTTATTTGTACCGACTGTATCAGCAGTTCTGTAAAATAAACGGAGCCCCAAAATATCTGCTTTTCCACTTTCTCCCTTGCAAAGAACTAGTTTCCAAGCTTTTGAACAGAAGGTCGAAATCATAATTCTCTCACATCAGTGTTAAAAGGGGTTTTGAAAACACCTCTTCCCAGAGGAGCGTGTCCCTGAACCACTTAGCATTTTTGGAAGAATGTTGCCCTTTAACATAGTTCTGCTCCACAGAGAGAACTCATAAATGGCACTGCTGAGGTGGATTTGGTCGTGGCATGGCAAACATCATGTTTTAGCCTGAATCACAATAATGTTAGAGGTGGAAGACCTAACATGCACCACAAAGACTTTTGAGTCGCTGCCTATGAAATCACTGCTCCTGTGATAAAAGCCAAAATAGTGGGAAAAGCGCGGGTGCAGAATTTAGCTTACCTTTCAAGTTTTGAAATTCACGTTCCAGCTTTTTCCTCAGCTCAACTTGCTCTAACAGCTGCTTCTGTAGTTCCTCTAAAAGGCAGACAAAAATAGGGGATATTTAAGGAGGAAAGTGCAGGCGTTTGTGTCATCTTCCTTCTAGGACAGATAACTATTTTTAGCATCCTCATCATTAACAATGAAAAGTCAGAGCAGGTCTTCTTGGGCCTGCAGGAAAAGAACACTTAATGGGGATAAATCCCACTGAATCTGCATCAAACACAAATTGACAGAAAAAAACTGAAGATATTGTCTGATTTACTTTAAATTCCACGAGAAGTTGTTACTTTGCAAGTGACACTTAATTAAAGCTGGCCCCATAGCAACAGGGTTTCTTTTTAAGGATTTGGTCCCAAGGCCTTAAAATTGGAAGGAGATAGAGATGACTGAGGGGATGCTGCTGACAATGCCTAATTAAATACAATATGTGGTTTATTCAACCATTTTAAAACATTTGCTATTATTATGTGACATAAAATAGATGGAGATAAATGAAAACAATTGTTATAGCCTAACAACAACTACAACAATAATAATAATGATAATGTTGCTTAAAGAGCCTTGTTGTCCAACAGTGACCCACCGTCTTACCTTTTGCCAGACTTTGTATTTCCCTTTGTGTTGGCAGAACTCTGGCTGGCGCGTCCTCGCCTGAATACACAGGAAATAAATAATATTTTTCTATCTGCAATAACGGGGACCCCTCATGTCTTAATACAAAGCTTATAACACTGAAAAATCCAGTTTGCTGACCTCGGTATAACTTACCATCCTCCCGCCCTCGCTGGTTTTCCTCACTGCTTTGTTCATTAAAAGATTTCGTTTCGATCTCCTCCACTGTGGAAGACGGCTCTTCTTTACTCGCACTCTCATCTTAAGAGAAAAAAAAAATCGATGCAATTTTTCCCCTTTTTCGATTTTTTTTTTGCAGCTAAATGTTTTAAAGAAAAGCAGAAACATAAAAAACGTCTAACCATTTGGTGTAAGTACTCCAGTCTGGTAATGCGCAGGTCTGAACTGATACGGACTGCTCCTTTGTTGCAGATCACTCCTCTCCGGTGTGTAAACCTAAAGAAGAAAGAACCACCACTCCTTTGAGCTCTTCAAATCTTAAGAGGTTTTATAAAATAAAACCTAAAATTAATAAGTAACATATACTGTAAGTTGAAGTATAAATATTTTTATTTAAAGAAAGGGGTTTTGTTCCTAAACGTTGGACATATTTGTTGCTGCTGTTACACCGTTTTAACATAAGTGACAAATTTCCTCACAAGGACACAAAGATTTATCTGCTTTAAATACACACAAGCCAACTTGTAGAAAACGTGAGAGAAATAAACAGATGGTATTTTCGCCCGTTTTTCTCAGTTATAAGTCACTCACTTCAGTAAAAGATGCAGATATGTGGGATAACTGCTTGCTCTGCAGTTCTCTTTCAGAGGACTGGGCCACATGTAGGGTCAGTTTTGGGGAATCAACCAGACTGCTCTCCTGCATGCCCTTGGAATCTGAATCGTTTGGTGAAACCGTGTGTTCCAACCCTGGGGGAGTCCGAGGACACACCGAGGACAGAGGCCGGGAGTCCTCCTCCTCTGGTGTTTTATTTGTCTCCACATCCACATCCGGCTCGGCCTCACTGTCTACACAGGGGGACACTGAACGGTAGCTTGAGCTCTCACTTAAAAAATCGGGTGATAAATAGCCGGTGCGACACCCGTTATAAGTGCCCCTGTTTCCGTACAGCTTGGCGATACAGTCAGCGTCTTTAATAACAGGTCTGAACGCAGAGACGTAGCTGATTTTCCGATGCGCAAGGGTCATCCCCTCCAGCGGTCTCGCCTCATCCCCTGACTTATCGTCTTCGTTACGCGCGGACTGCGTGCTGGAGCACCGGTCGTTTTCAGCCATGCTGTCTTTTGAGGTGTTGGTGCTCCGGTCACTGTGCTCAGATATGTCCATGTCAGTGTGTCTTTGTGGACACAGCAGCTCTGGTGGGGGTTTGTGTTGGGTTTGGGGGTACGGGGGCATGGGCAGCGCGCCCGCCGCGGGCCAGAACATAGGGAAGGAGTGATAGGCGCTGTCCTTGGTACCAGGCCACAGGACACCTGGGAGGCCCGCTTTGCTCTGCTCTCCCATCAAACTGTCTTCCTTCGGAGGAGCGGCGGTGGGATCTTTTGCAGCATCCCAAAGCTCTTACTGGGAACCGGGATAACTGGGTAGTTGCGTGCGCTTGTCATGCCGCCCCGGTTGTCCTCGCAGCTGAGCATTTTTGCAGGTATTTCGGGCGACTCTCGGGGACGGTTGGGTCCTTGTGATTTTAAGGGAGAGCTGGAATCCGACCCACTGCCTGGCAGCGTCCTCTTACGACTGCCCCCGTTGAACATGGCCTTCACATCTTCCCAAGCGTGTAAAACCTCAGTCTGGCTGCTTTTATCTGTTAATTTGAGATGCCGCCTCCAAGAATTAAAATTTGCTGCATCTGGCTGCGTGTACTTAGACTCCGGCGTGCGATGCGAGTGAAATATGAATTTATTTGGGGAAAAATACATATTGCAATAGGAGCACTTGATGCACTTGGCCCTGGAGCTGTTGTATCGGGCAGGGATGAAGCTGCCTCGACTCCCCCAGGCACACTCGTGGGACACATCAAAGGCAAAATTTTCTGGAAGTTTGGGAGGCGCATGAGCTCCGAGAAATGACTTACAAAGTCTCTCGGCCTCTCGCTTAGTGATCATCCCGCAGCGCCTGGAGGAGATAGGCATCGCCCCTGCTCTCCGCAGGATTTCCAGCTGGACAGGGGTGCACTGGACGCAGGTGATCCCCAGAGCCACACGCCGGTTGTGTATCTCGTTATAACTGTAATTCTTCAACAGGGTATTAGATATCTGTGCAAGGCAAAGTCTCTCCTGACCATCTATCACCAAAGACACGATGGGTATTCCGTACAGCACCGTCTCTCCGACCTGGTTGGGCTTCAGGTTGTTGGTGCTCGGGTAGGAAAGCTCTTGTTTGGAACTTGGCGAGGAGCTGGAGTCTCGCCCCGCAGGTATGGAGTCCATTCTTGTAGGCCTGGAGGCTGCAGAGAGGACGTTTGACATGAACATGTGAGTTTTTGTCCCCCATTACCATAAAAATAGTCTCATCAGAGATTTATATTTAGAATTTCATAGGCTACACCGTTTTAGTTGATTATTTCATAACAGGGAGAACAAGTTGCCAAATACAGAAACAGACGAGAGAAAGGACGAGCACAGGCCCCCGTTTTAATAAAGTTGCGTGAACGCAGTTGTTTATTTTAGAACGCAGTCCTTCAGAATAAAAGCAGACTTGGCTAAGCACTGTTTTTGACCATGCCAAACGATAAACCTGCAACTTTAGCCTTTTGCTGTTAACAGGCGACTGTCTGCAGGTTAAAGATTTGAATAATTCCACGTTCTAGTGTATTAAGTCATGACACTTAATAATCCGGCCTAACACACGGACTGTTAAATGCTGCCGAAGTCAGTTCCTAAAACTCACCTTTAGCCTAATGCTTGCGCAGCTCCCCTCCGTCGTGAATGAAAAAGCTGTGATCAAGTGAATGTCAGAGCGATAAGAAGTCTGCGTTGGTGTATATAAAGGTGTTTGCTTTAGGAATGGGACGCAGTTGTCCGTGCAGCACCGCCTCCCTCCTGCTCACCGTCCTCCTCTCTCTCTGCTCTGCTCTCGGTGTATGCGGCTGGTAGTGTTGCGCCAGCAGCAGCAGCGTCCACATGGCAGACAGACTGTAGTACAGCCCCCCTACGACACCAACAACAATCAAGTGACGGCAAAACTTAAGGCAGGGCACTCCCACTCTCACACAGGCAGTCTGCATTAACTATGAATTCATGACCAATAAAGATGATTTGAGATTTTGGTCTTATGGCAGCCTGCAGGTCTACACACAGGTTGATAAGATGCTATGTACATCAGGGATTATTAAATAAAAAGCAGCTACTAAACAATTTATCTAATGCAGCCTATGCCAGTAGCTTTAAATAAATCTTAATTTTAAAAAGAAACGCCTACATTAATATTTCATTACTCTGTTTAGGCTATTGTGTAGACCATATTGCATTTAATTAATTCTTTTGCACTTTCCTGTTAAAAAACCCACGGTGTTTTTGACATCATGCACGGATGAGGCTGCAGTGGGATTTGGCATTCCGCTAAAAACAGCAGGGACCCACCAACGCATTGTTGTGTGCATGCAGTCAGGGCTCACTGATGAATAGGACGCGCAGGCCTGCATCATGTGTTGGGTTCCCACGGATTCACCGTGTACAAGCTACACCTCGCCTACATGGGTCTGGACAATAACCAGCTGCTCTAAAGATCACTCTCTCTGATATACGATCAGACAGATGAACAATACGGACAGCCTTGCGCCATAAGCGAAAGGTATTTAACTTTTTAATGTCAATGCACGTTTGGGTAAATCATTTTCATCTTGCACAAGCTCGGCGCAAATCACTTGGGCTATGCAATAATAATCAAGGCAGGCCTACTTGGTCCTATAGACTCCAGAGGGTCAGCAATAATGACAATTTGTGCAGAATTATCATTTTAAGAAATGAAGCTGTAGACAGAATCCACAGCGTCCTATAGGCTTAAATAAAATTCGAAAAAAGGCGCCTGGTCTACAAAAAATGTATTCTTTGAGCACTTACCAAATGCAAATGACTGATATAAAATGACAAATTTTATTCATACTTTTTCCACATTGTTGGAAATGGAAATGAAAAACATGCTACATATGAGTGAATCGGTGCCTAAAATGATAATTTCCTCCAACTCTATCCCGTGATGGCCATTGTTTTACAGTCACTAATCTATTTGCTTGTAGGACACTGCATCTACAGCCTAACTCAGTGAGGTCAACTCAAAAACATAAAGTATAGGCTATAAATCCTAAATGAAAACGCATTTTATTTGAGATCAAAGGTCCATGTAAGTGAACATACTGTGGTCCAGCATTAGGGAGCTCTTCACGTGAAAAGAGCAACTATATTTAAATCAAGTGGCAATCTCTTCCATCTGTCTACCTATCGATTATTTAACGGGTATGGTCTGTGAACCGCGACTGTCATCGCCCTAAACCTCTTAATTAAAAGTCATTGCTGCTTTCAGATATATTCAAAGTTTAACTGACAGTGTGGACAACTACACCTGAAATGAAACGAATGAAATCAAATTCCTGTCCAACTCTTGAAGAGACCTCCAGTAATCCCTTAAAAAGTCCACACTACAGAGTTCTGTGAAACCCACAGCCTTCACACTCCAAACACAGATGAAGAAATGAGCGAAGTGCGCAAAGAGTCAGGGAGGTCATTATCAGGCTCATGCTTATTCTACCTTTTTTGTGCAAGAGAGAACAGCTCATTTAAAAGTGTGTCTGCATTAATCACAGTGCTGCACCAAAGTATGATAATCACCTGAACACTATTAAAATAAAAGTGCCAGCCCAGGGGAAATCTTACCTTACTCTTTAATTGTTTTGAGGCTTAGATAGGCTTTTTAATCTAAGATTAATTTATGCATTCTTAAATAACTCTACATATGATTAATAAGCTTGAAAATTAAAAGGAAACTGAAGCAATTATAACAAGTGGTTGGTCATCACCTCATTAAATGGTATTAGAAGGATGCAGTTTGAGTGTGTGTGTGTGTGTGTGTGTGTGTGTGTGTGTGTTTGCCCCACTGGGTACCAGAAAAATCAACAGTAGAGTACAAGTAGAGCAAAATGTGGAGAGAAAATTAGAGGAAAAAGAGCTGCTGGCTAATTATCCTGGATATTTCTGGTACATTCCACTGGCACTCAATTTATTAGGAACACCTAGTTACCCCCCCCCCCCTTGAAGGATAATGTTCAGTTTTTGTTCAAACTTTTTTTGAGCAGTGTCGATTGGACTGTACGATCATTTTGGAAGATGTCTTTTGTGCTGCTGTTGAAATGTACTGTATTATACAGAGGGGCATTTCTGTTATTTAGCCAAACTTCATTCTTATAAATGGGGTGGACAAAGTAATAGAAACAAAGAAAGCACCACAGACTTTCAAAATTATCATACATTTCAATCAACACCTCTCTAAATGGTTTGAACACAAACTGATCATGATCAGAAATGAAAGATCAGCTGTTTGGGAGACCACCGCAGAGATGTAGTGAAAACAGTGAGACTCGCTAAATGGTTGCTAATGTGTAAACAAGACATCATTCCTCTCCTGCTCTGATTTTTACTCGTCTCCTAAAAGCCCACCCCTGGGCCCTGACCCTCACATCCTCCTCCACTAAACGGAACATTTCGTCTTGTAGGAGGTGGTGTACAATATGAGTATGGGAGTGAGAGTAAGTGGGAGGTTGGTGGAGTTCATCACTGCATCAAATGAGCCTGAGTGCAGGGACCCTTTTGTCACAGGCAGGGACTCATCTGCCAGTGGTGAGCTGTGAGGTCCTATGGGAAGGGAGGAACAAAGGTGCTAAAAGGCTGTGTGACAATGAGGGTGTTCTGAGGAAAGACTTCAAGTGTGGGACACAGGCTGCATGGGACAAGCTGTGCCAATCATTCTGCAATTACTTTTTTGTGCAATCTAGAGGCCTTGTGAGGGCATTCACGGAGACCCACAAATATACAAGCAGCCGCATTTCTCTGTACGTTGCTTGTACTTATATAGAGCTGACCCAGAGCTCCTCATGGCAGAAACGTAAAACAAATTCCTTCCCCTTCTGTTGATTTGTCTGTGGAAAACACATCCTCATTTCACTGTGGACCCTGTACTGTACCCATCACAGATAAAGTTGATGAAACTGTGTAGTGAAATGCAAGGTGACATGCTCCTGAAGTGCTTAAAGACAAGTGTACAAAATAATGATTAGAAAAAAGAAATACAAGAGATAGAAATTCAAATTCAACATACCAATAGTAAAGATGTGTTTAAAAACTAGGTATAAGCAAATTGATAATGGATTGTGTGTAAAAATGTGTGTTGTTATATCAACTGTTTTATATGCTTGAAAGAATAAATCAAATCAAAAAAGTCAAATGTCTTGTGTCATATGTCACAAGTGCACAAATGAAGGGCAATGCAAAAGATCTGCTGAAGACAAGGTGCTGCACGAGGATATACAGAAATCAGAGGACTGGTGGCCTGAGGAAGAAGCTTTTTCTTAGTCTCTCCTGTGTAACTACAACCCCAAATTAGAAAAAGCTGGTGCAGTATGTAAAATCAAAACTAAAATCAGAAAATAGTGATCTGTACATTATCTGTGTTCTGTATTACATTGAAAACAATACAGCAGCATCAATTTTATTCTTTGTTCAAAATAAACATTCACTTCAATTCTGATGCTGCAACACATTCCAAAAAAAGTTGGGACGGTTACATTTCAGGACCAATAAAAAGGTAAAACAATGAAATGATGACTCCATTTGAAACAGGTGATGTCAACAGGTGATTGCATGATTTGGTACAAAAGTGGCATCCAGGAAAGGCCTGGCCCTTTAGGAGTAAAAATGGGCTGGGGAACACCAGTTTGCCAAAATATATCTGAGAAAATTATTGACATGTTTAAAAACTATCACTATTACTATCCCCTACATAATGACTACTCTTTTACTTAATTATTCTTATACAAACTGTCTCACTATGTTTACTGAGTATTTAGGGAATTGAAGTTTTGTGTATCAACACCTTATGCTACAGTGTAAAAAAAAAAAGATGTAGAAATTTGTCTATATCCAACCCCGAGCAGTTTCAGTGGTGTAATGAGGAGTCAAGTGAGAATGGGAATTATCGTAATGATAACAAAGGTCTATGCACCATAGCTTGGGGCTGTATTGTAAGTCATTACCATAAAGATGCGATGTGCTTGTATTGCAGGGTTTTTGTGAGGGAGCAGGCCAAAGAGATAATAACTATTAGTGGATGACAGTATTTTGTAGGAATTCCAGCTGTGGAGCCCAAATTTCCATACAGATAGAATGGCTCTGGGTGGATGATATGCTTATGTGGGGGAAGGGCTTGGTGACTCTGTGGACTCATCTGAGTGCGCACACACACACACACACACACAAGTCATGGTCGGAAAGTGGGAAATCTCAGTGTTGGACTGAGTCTTGGTGTCCCCAGTCAGACCTTGGGGCGAGGTAAGAGCCTCCAGTTTGAGCGCTCTCTTGGTCTCTGTGGAAGAACTGTCCAGGGTACTGAAACAACTTGCTGTTGCTCTGCTGACAGCTTTCAATGTCAGGAAGTGCAAATAGCTAGGGCTCTGTATGTGTGTGTGTGTGTGTGTGTGTGTGTGTGTGGACAGAGGACCAAACATTTCCATCAAGACCACATGCAGGTGATAATGTGTGCAACGCGCTTGTCAGAACCGGGGTAGGGGGAAACCTTGCATAACAAACAAATAAAAGCCCTTGTCCAAGAAAAACATATCTGCACTTTCAAGGTTACAAACTTTTAAAAGCGTGCACATTCAATAAATACAAGGTGTATCCAACATGTGTGGGAATATGGATGTTAAAAGACATTATATGCTTTTGGGCTTTCTTGTCAAGAGTTAAATGAGAAGGTTGATACCACTCTCAGTGCTAAATACAAATCTACAGCCAGTAGCTAGTTAGCTTAGCTTACCAGCGAGACACATGATGGACCACTACACCATAAGGGTCACATGACCAAAAAGGGTAGCCAAGCTGGCCTGGCTTTGTCCAAAGCTAACAAATATCCTTTCCAGTACCTTGTTTGTTCTATTCAAAAACCAAAGTCTAATAATGACATTTTTTGGTTTTATGATGGAAATGTTGCCAAGAAGTAGTGTGCATATAACCCCTGTTTTATCTGTTTCCTCTGTTTCCAGTCTTTATGCTAAGTAAAGGTAACTGAGTGCTGGCGATAGCTTCACATTTAAGGGATAGACAAGAATAACTAATTTGAAAGTTATTACTTCATTTAATGACTGTTATTAGTTGTTATCACCCCCGTAATTATGCTTGGGCTGGAGCAAACTGCACTTACTAATAGGCCAGGAGGTGCATGTCATCAATATGTGTTATCAATAGGCAACCAGTAGCAGCTGTAGTTTAGTATTACAGGAGCAACAGTGACTGCTGGTGACGTGGCTTAAAGAGGAAGGCAAGGGGAAAAGCTGAGGTGGTTTAGTGATGACAGAACACAGGACTTTGAAACAAACAGCCATCAGTTTCCTGTTTCCAACTGATGGTTATTTTAACCTGAATCAGTTTCCCATAAACCTAACTGAGAAGTTTTTTCTGGAGACAGAGCAGGGCCCTGCTCACCCAGGGTTATCAGGTTTATGGCGCTGATAACAGCTGATACTGGTGTGACACCATTCAAAGCAGATGACAAGAGATTGGTCATATAATCTACAGTACATTAACTATCAAGGTAAATTGGGGTATTTCCCAAAATGTCTAACTATTCCTTTATGGATCAAAAGAAGGAACTAGTTTTACATAGTAACATTCAACTGGTGTTCCCTCTATATGGACGTGAGCAGCAGCTTGTGAGAGTGTGTGATTATAATCCAGAAAGGATATGAAGATGTCAGGATGTGCGGCTGAGTGAGACAGAAAAAGTGTGATCAGAAAGTAACTGTGATGAATAAACCACAGTACATGAGGAGTTTAGGTAAATGATAGCAGTAGATATGATGGAGCAATTAAAGTCTGCTGTCTCCTGTGTTTCATTCAATCCACAGGTGTAAATAAGTCCACAAACATCTGTAAACACTGGTGCACATGCTTTCTATCAAACAAATACAGCTGTTTAAAACAAGGCCCCAGAGATAGAACGGGTAAGAGGGCTGAGATCCCCAGACTGAGCAGCTTATTTGGTCGCATTCCAATGCAGGAAATGCTGTGTGCGTTTATGTGAGGGCAACGCTAACAAAGAGGAGACAAAGATAGCGAGAGCACAGTGCGTAAGGACACCAATCACCCTGTAATTATCCCCCTGGTGTGTGAACTGCCCAACTCTCCGTCCTTGATAGATTCACCTGACCCAATAACACAACACACAGCCACAATGGACTGGAGGCAGCCTAAAGACAACACCATAGATCAGCCGGGGATCAGCAATGAGACAAAGACCTAACATCTGGGAGCTGTGGTGAAATTAAGGAACCGAAAGACTGAACCAATCCTGTTACAGCCTTCCTTTAATAGCCTGGGAGCTGCTTGAGAAACGGCACAAGTGAGGTAATGCAGGATTCAATTTCATTTGATATTAAAGAAACACCCCTTGGCATTGCTCTGCCTCTCTCTCATACTCTTTTCCTCTGCTTCTCACATCACTCTGTTACCTTAGAGTGATGTATTAAGCCATTTAAATTAACAATGGCATGACTTATTCTAATATGCCTGTCCCGAGGAAAGTCTGGGATGCTTGCTGGAGTGGGACGCCAACACCGCTCACTACCTCTGAACCTCAGGCTGGGCAGCGATGCATGTCACTCCTTCCAGATAGCCCAAACAATCTGGCCAGCACTCCATCCAAAAGGCAGACATTCATATGGTCATTACAATGTAGAGAGGGTGAATAACACTGCTGAGCCGATCATTACTGGACCCGAAAACTACATCTCCAAAAGATGAATAAATACTTGTCATTTCTGTGGTGGAATTGAGAGGAAAAAGAAGCAGTAAATACACCAAAGTCCTATAAAGAGAACTGCTTTTTTAGAGTTTGAGGCAGTGAAGCAGAAGCTGTAGTTTTTATGAACTTCAGCAGCAGCTTGTAAAATCTCATATTACTTCCTCTCATCCAATCTACTGTATGTCTGATACAAACTTCTAAATCATTCATATCAAGGCCTTGGTCAGCTGAATACAAATGAGGATACAGTGGGTGCTCTGTCTCTCCCGGAGGGGGTGTGCAGAAATAGATCTGAGAAATGCACAGTTTGATTGATGCTGCCACACTGAATAATGATCGGTTCAGAGGTCAAACTGTTTCAGTCATGTGCATTATATCATTAATTACAGACATCAATAAACAATAAGACACCGTCCATATATTTTAAGTGCGCTTAATCCTCCTTTTTTCCCTGCTGGATCATTTCACAATTAGCAACCTCTGCGCTGACCTTAAACATCGAGCAAAAAGGCACTCATCAGCTATTGATCGCATTCTCCGAATATCACACTCAAAAAAATGAGGCGTAGTAATTACACGTGATGAGAGAAACACGTTCCAATCTCACAGTTACATATGCAATTAAAACATTATTCATTACCTCTTAAATAAAAGCCTGGTTCTGAAATCCCATTAAATTTGGGATAATTGTGTGTGTTTAATTATAAGCTGTGGCAGGAAGAAAGGAAGGAAGGAAAGAATGAAGGAAGGAAGTTTCGGAGAAAGTAACAGCATGTGCTGTGACCTAGATAGCGGAGGAGACATTTTGTTTTAAAAGTGACCTTGCTGTGAAACCTGAAATAGCTCAGATAGTTTTTCATGTGCAGACCTATCACTAGGTTCTGGTTAAACAGCACTTTAAGGAGTGAACAGGGCCATAAAATCCTTAGCTTTTGCTTATTATTTTAATAAGAATATGACATATTAGTATTGTTATATAGTTAAGACTGTTTACAGCTACAGTGCCTGATTTTCACAGTTTGTTCCTGAAGTGTTCTGGCCTTTTTTCACTAGTGTGTAACTTTACAGATGAAAGAAATAGTTGGACATGCTGGGAAACGTGTTTGAACGCTTTCTTGGTCAGGGTTAGAATGAAGAGCAGACATGAGGGTGGAATCAATCTAATCTTACTCTCAGAAAGACAACGAGTAAGCCCATTTTGCAAAAAATGTTGAAATCTTCCAAGGAGATTTAACAGATCAAGATTATGATTAGGCTCTAAAAAATTATACCTTGTTAAAGATTAAACTACCCAAAGTGTATAAAATAGTTAACATCAACTTCCTCTCGCTCAGGTATCACTCACCAACACCACTGTGCAGTATTTATATTTAAAATAAATTTAACTTTCACACATTTACTGGTAATTAGTTCCATGCATTTTTATATTTTTCTGTTGGTATTTTACTTTAGTGATAGGTCTTAATCCTTTCACCTACTGCTACATTATCCTAAATTTTTGTCTGCAGATTTCTTCTGGCCTGTGTATAGGTGTATAATGTGTAAACTGTCTGCTGCCCCAGCCCAATATCCCCTGCTGGCTCCCTCAGAGCAGCCTGGCTCGGGCCGGTGGCTTCAACCTGCAGGCAGCCATAGGACAGCCCAAGCGGAGCTGTCTGCCACTCCTGTGCTTCATTAGGAAACAAAATATAAGGTTTCCACTCCATTAGGAATGACTTTAGGAGTGAAAGCACATAAGACGCCGACTCACCTCATCAACAATGCATTGCAATAACGGCTGAGGATGAATGAGAGTGAGCAGAGAGGGGAGAGGGAAAACAGCATTAGCCTGTATACAATGTCTTTACAGAAGAGTGGAAAGGAAAAAAATCATTAATGCAATAAAATGTGGTCAGATTAATCAAATGCCTCAAACTCTTATGAAAATATTACAGAGAGAGAATTTTCTATTACATCTAATGGTATCTAATCTAATACTGGCAGTTAAAGGCTTGGGCATCTATTTATTGTGAAACACAATTTAGGAATTTTAAAGGGAAGCAGTGAAGCATGTGTGCAACATAGCCGTCAGGAACATAGGCAGAGATCTTTTCCTGCTATTTTCTTTCCTCCAGCTCATAAAAGCTTACCATTAAAGACTGTAGGCTGCTCTGAGTTTGGGGAGGGGAAGAATACACAGAGAGGAATGGCAATATGTAATTAGCATGTCATAATCAAAATGACCCACTCGGACACTTTATGATCAGCAAGGCAAAATTACTGCACCACTGGTGGCAATCTGTGGGCATGTGTTAACAACATTAACATAATGAAAATACACAAATGTTAATAGCCCGCCTCTTCGTACGGACCAGGAGCTGAACCACAATGTTAATTTCACAGTGCATTTTCACTAACCTGCAGGTTGGGGGAAATGCTGGGGTGAGAAAAGATACAATCTCTTTGTAAATGTCTTGAAAAAAGAAAAAAAAAACTCTCCTTGTCTCTTAAAACTATCTGTGAAAAGTATCATTCCCTTGTCGCACATCTCCAGCGAGAGACTCTATGGAAGATCTCATTTTCAATTAAAATCTCATTTACTTGGAAGATGAAATGAAATCATGGTGTGAATTAGCACATGAATTTACATACTGGGATGGCTGCCAGTGTGCAGGGAGACTAATTTACCTTAAAGATATATATATTTCTTTAAATGGGTCTCAGTGATGGAGTGAGAGCAATGATGCATAAGTGGGATCTGAGAAAACATTTACCAACATCCAGCAGCAACAAAAAAACAAAAAACAAAAACTGGATTCAAAGATGTAACTAGTGAGGGAAAACAAATTTAGCTTCTATTCATGCATAGTTGAAGAGCTTTTCTTACAGAGGAAAAGAGTTTTCTGCAAATTCACAAATATCAAAAGTAAACTACATCACAAACTTTTGAAACCTTCATAAATATGGAGGTAGATTGTTGGTTTAGTATTAATGGCTGCATCAAAATGGACCACCTGAAAATTCAAAGGACTTATTCTTAGTTATGGATTTAAAGACATTTATGAAGATGTGACAAAGAACATCTAGTGAGGAAAAAAGACAGTAATGTAAGAGTAAGCACATTTTTTCCCTGTCATTCTTCAGTTTTAAAGCTAGCCATCCAGGGAACTGCTTGTCCTTGTAATTTGTTACATTTTTAAGATAGCCACCGGCATCTAGCTAAACTTGCTCTTACACTTACAATAAACTCTTTCAATCAGCTCACCGCTGGGCCTTGGACTGTCCGCAATAAATTACTTGCTCATTTCACGAGGCCTTCTCTGACAAAGCGATACAGTTGTTATTGATTCATTCTTTCAATTAAATAAAGCTTTGCTCTCTCCACTCCTTGTAAATACCTAGAGACCCCCTATCCAACACAATATCCATTCTTCTTACACTGGAAACATTATCAGTCTGCACGCAAAATTAATTCCCCCACTACTGCTGAAATAACTATAATTGCAAACTACACAGAGAGAGAAATTGGAAGGCAGTTTTAATATACATTTCCAGGTGTATTCTCCATTTGTTCAAGTCAATAACATTTTTCATTAACATTTGTAATATAAAAAAGCAAGTTCTGACCCCCGCTCATTTCCTTTTTAATTCAGAGATGAATTCATGGCGCACTTTCCAAACTGCTATGTACTACACTTTCTCATTTAATTTGGTTTAAGACATCCAAATGAGATTAATGTTGGCTATCAACTATAAAACATTTTAATTTACATATTTATCAGTTGAATGAGCCATGACTCACAATAGGTAAGATGTATTAACATGATTGCACGTTGATGCAACATTTTAATATGATAGAACATCAATATGTGGGTGAAAGTGGAAAGCAATGGTAAGAGTGCCATTCTTGTCATTTTAGATATTTACTGAGTTATTTCTGTGACAGACTAATGTCTTGAAAAGTCCATTTCAAAAGCATTATGTAAATAGCTACATTCTTTTAAGGAGGAATGAAGAAAAAAGCAGGGACATGGTCAGTGTGCAAAGACATTCAGACAGGCCAAGAAGAAAGGGAAAGAAAAAAAAAAGACAGACCACTGTATATATCCCCTCACCTTCATTGTTATCCCACAGACGATCCTGTAGGTGAGCAGAAATCAGTGCGGCTTGGCCTCAGCTGTACTGAGGTCAGTTCCCTGCTCGTCTGTGGTGGAATTATGGGCTAGCCTTTTGCCCACGGCACACAGATTTAGCTGTGACCCTGAATGCGGCCTCCCCGAGAGGTTGACAAATTTTATCACCACATTTTCCCAACTTTATTCAGAAAACCCAACCCAATTCACAGCCAATCCAGCCCCACCACTAGCTTCCCCTAACCTCATGTCTCATCTCAGACATAATGGGAAAATCAGACCTCTGTGAACAGGACTCTTTTAGGATTTCTGAAAAGTAAGGGAATGTACTGGAATGCTGAGGGACAGCCTTTACTACAGAGAATAAACTGTCACCTCTTTTAGAAGAGGGTGTTTTTTCATTAGTCCCTAAAAATTCAAATAATAAATCATGTAAATCATGTTACCTTTAATAATGATTAAGAGAGCTCTGTTTCACTTCTGCACTACTTTGAGTGTGAGTAAGCAGTGAGTAAATTATGACTGACTGGTAAGTTTTTTTTTTTGTTTTTTTTTTCCAAAAATAATTTCACATGACTAACTTGAAATTTACCAATTTGTTAAATCTCACAATAGGCAAATGGTTATGAAACTATTACAAAAATAAAGAGAACTTGTCTAAACACTACAAAGGAAACTACTGTACACCTAGAAATACAGGTCTCAGTTTTGGATGTACATGTAGTGTCTAAAACAATAATCATGACAATCACTGTGAAGATATCTTGGGAGTCTTCACGGTGTTTGCACCTCCCTCTCTCCAAACTGTCTGAAAGCTCATAGTCCTACCCAAAGATAAGGAAGAAGGGGGAAAATGAGTTAACACATGAGACATAATAAATCAGAAACATCTTTGCTAGCGGCTGCATGCACATTAGACCACATCTTCAAGATTTTCAGAGCAAACTATAGAGCAAAACTCCATTACCTCCTGACACAGAATGCAAATGAATCACAACATGGGGTGGGATGGAATTAAAGACCCTTCTCTAATCAATGACAAGCCAGGATGAAACCCTCTCTTCCATGCCTCTGCCATAGGCAAACTTCAAGCCCCCTGAAAACACGCATACACACAGGCACACATACATGAGCACGCTCAAAGACAGACTAACAGACCCTCACATGCACACATTTGGCATGATCTCTCTGGCTATTTTCCAGCTTGACTTTTCCAAAGTGGTAGTGAGGACGCAAGTGTACTGCATGAAGGGAGTCTTGTCTTAACCTGCCACCATCTTTCTGTCTCACTGTATTTCAGAAATAGCATCTGATTTTATCAGGTGGATGGTGCCGGACTCAGGCTGTGAGGTGAAGGGAAGAGCTGTCTCTGTTCTGTTGTGTGCTGTTCTGCTCAGACAGATGCACAGGCCTGTGTAAATGACAGCCTGAGCCCGAGGATGTCTGCTGGCTGCCACGCGGCCTGCTACAGCCTGCAGGTGAAGTGTCTGTGGCGCCATATGGAGCAGGGAAAATTAACAATGAGAGGAAATTCTCCTCAACAGCGGGAGGTCTTGCTAGTCTCTCCTCCAAACAAAATTTAAAGACGTAGAGAAACAAGAGAGGGGGAGTGATAAAATTAATGGGGTTCAACATTTTAACACAACACCAACGGCAATGTTTGCACAGAAAAACAAGAATTCCCTTTACAGTTTAGTCACATTGCACTCCAGCATTATAAATCAGTGGCTGGCTTAAGTAGTTTGACCTGTTCTATAAATGTACATTAACCCTACTAGTGCTCCCTCCCAGGTTCTAGTCTGCTCCACAAGCCCAGCACAGTGGCTGTTAGTGCAGGTGAGCTGCCTCTGTCTCTGGTGGCTCCTTATGCTTGCTGCCATCATAGTGGAAGCACCCCCCATGAAGCCTCTCTTGGTTTGGGTCATTGATTACAAAGAGCCTCCTGGTTTTGTCTGACAGATGTGAATCCATGCTATTTAATTTGGAGAGTTACCCTCAAAGGGACCACCATTAGCTATCCAATCTGACCACAAATAGTGTTCCATTAAGCAAAGAGTTTGAGAAGCTCTGGCGGTATGTCTCCTGACAGCATGGAGGAAGCCTTGGCATATTACGCTGAATGTTAAATGCTCGGTTGTTTAAACAAAAGGGAGATCTTACTTTAAAGAACGTCTTTGTTTTAGAGATACATAAAGAGTCCTCTCAGCGGGATTCTTCAGGCATATTAGAGCTGAAACTGTCCTTGTTTAGTGTCTAAAGAGGGTGGGGTTGGTAGTTAAAATGTTAATAAGTGCAATTCGGTTTTAATTTAACAGCCCTCTGCATTCCTAATTACTCCACTAGCTGTGAATAAATGAGGAAGAGAGCTCATCTCTTGCCCTCTGCTTTCAAACCAAAACACATTCTTACCATTTCCGATATGGAGCTAAAGAGGACTGTGAGGAAAGTGATCTCAACTCATCGGCTTCTCATGAACAAAGCAGCATGGCTCAGTTAGAGATTCTAGCTATTATTTTCTCAGTAGGCAGAGGCTTTCAAATCTTTGTGAGAGTTTTTACGGGCTTTCTTGATAAAGTAAGAAGGCAAGCGTGAAAAGTGCAGGAAAACAAAACAGATGAGATTCAAAGAAAAGAAAACACAAGGAATCTGATGATCCACAAATGTTCTTTTTAAAACATTCAACAACAGGAGCACACATCCCTGTGCAGCCATGGAATAGAACTGTGCATAAATTACTTTATGTAATCATACAATGTAGATTAGCATGATAATGGAGGGTGTTAATAGATGCCAGGAAGCACGAAGTGACAGCACTTTGAAATGAGACATGCTTGGGGCAGTGAGCTCACACACTCCTGCATACGCACAGCATTGGGGAATAGCCAGTGAGGGTCTCGTACCAATATGACAAACGTGAGTGTCGGGGAAGAAAGCCATATATAGCCAGCTGCCTGAAGGCTGCTACAATATTTCCACAAATCTATAGGCTCCCGATCTCTTCAGGAGCTCTATTAATTGTGAGCAAAATGGTCCACCATTATATCTAATGCTTTTAGAGACCAGAGGACAGCTTACCCAGCCACCAGATTCATAAGCTTGCTGAAATAATGTCATTCTAGATTATCCAACATGTTGCCTACAATTTTTACTCTTTTCTCAGCACATGGAATAAACCTCATTCTAACCCAAAGACATTTATCAGTAGATGATCTCATAGAATTTGGTTTTAGTCTATATAGTTAGGATAGAGAAACACAAAACTGATGTGAAAGAACAAGCAGTGACAAAGGACAACTGTTGTGTCACCGCATATCGGCTTTGTCTGGGCCAGTAGGATTGAAAAAGTGGCACTTGAACACAACGCACAGACTCCAGCCTATGGCCAACCAGCACATACAGTATGTTCTGCAAGAAATAACTCCCCCCACCAGCAGGTGGCAGTATCTGTATTAGCCATTCAGAAAGGGAAAGAAGAAGACCCAGACAGTGGAAACACAAGCTGTAAACAAAGCAGCTCTTGTTCACCACAGCTGCTGATAAGAAGTTGCAAATATCTCTTCTCGTGCATTGATTCGCTAAGCCAGTCAGAGTGGTCTGTCTTGGTGATGAGGACCAATGCTGATTGAACATACCGAATCGCACAAAAAGCCACTGACAGGGTCCGACTCATGCCAGCGGTGTGGGACACATTGGTGTGTCACTGCCCTTAAGCTTTACGAAGAAGGAAGAACACAGAATAAAATAAAGAGAATGAAAAGGATATGACCAAGACACGTGTTGTACAGCCATCAGTTAGATGCAAGTGAGCAGATCAGGTGGACTGCTGGTCTAATCTCCTCCTGGAAAGCCAACCCTCATGGTAACAGGTCTTTGAAGACAGCTCTGTAGTCACTCAAAAACCTACTTTATAAGAACATTATAGCCATTAGTTAATTAGACTAAATGTACCCCCCTATGGAGACAAAGAGGGGTGACAAGGAGACTGGGATAAGCCTAAGAATAGGTCAAGGGCACTTATTTAAAAAGCCCTTATGAACACAGTTGGCACATTCAACAAAACTAAGTCCCACTTCCTTTCATCCGCCAAAGCCCTGGCAGATCAAAATGCCCAGTGGGGGTGCAAGATGGAAACAAGGAAACCTATAGAATTACAGAGCAAGCGCGTGTGACCACTCCTGTGGATTAATCCAAATCAGAATAGCTTTAAGACACCAGCAATTTGATCAGCTCTGATCTGGCTTATCTGCAGAGGCCGCCCATATTTGTGCTCATGCATGGCGAGTGAGAGCAGCAGTAAAACTCCTGACTGCTGAGTCTTAATGCAACTTGAAGATGTGACAATATATTATGTCCTTCTAAAGCTTAATAGGTTGATGGCTTTGATGGATTTGCCAGTAACCGATATAGCAACAATAAAGTGCCACAGTCACAGACAACTGAACATGAAGCTTGAACATTCACAGTCCATATTGTTTATCATGTTTAGCATGCATGTACACAAGTACCATTAAACTGCCATTTCCTTACTAAACTCACATGCACTTTACTGGTTCACACAATGGCTGCAGCCTCCTCAATCCAGGACTATAGAAAAAGCAGCTCCTGCTCAGGGGAGCCTGCACTGCTGACCTTCTGACAGCCAGGGCTGGGGAGAAAACTACATTCATGAACAGATCTGGGGGTCAACATCACCACACAAGCACTCAGAGGAGAGCTGACTGAAAATTAATTAAAACGCTAGTGTGCAATGAATGACGGGCCGCTTTTGTTGGCCGTCTGCATTGACGGAGGAGGCAGGACAGTCCTATGTCCCTGGTGCTGGCAAGCCCCTGGTGGCCTCAGCCATTGTATCGTTGCCAAGCTCTTGTCTTATCAGTGGCAGAATATCAATGAAGCTGCTGTCTTGTTTGTGCAAATGGTAATTACAACATCCACATTTTTGTGCATTAAAACAATGATAACTTAGGAGTATGGAGGGTTAGAGGAGAACGGTGGACATTTAAACAGACTTTTGGGATATGTGCCAAGGTAAACAAAATAAATCTCATCTTTGTTTCCATCCATGCATTCAATAGCATAAAGGGACACACAAGTTGGTGATGATTGCTAACCCACATATCAGCCAAATATACAGTTCAAATGACAACCAAGCAACCTCACAAATAAATCTTCTACAGTGTGTGGTCTTCTCACAGTGATATAGTGGAAAAGATTTAGAGTGCAAAAGCATTTAAGCAGGATGAAGCTCAGAGTTTAATGTGGTCCATCAATCCCATTTACACAAGGTTGCAGCTTCTACATCTGTCCTGTGAGACCATCAGAGTAGTTTAGTGGCATGTTGCAGTTTAAAGGTGCAACAGAAGAGTCAGGTAACAAGGGACAAAATAGTCTTTCCAACTCTCAGTTTTAACTACCCAGGTTCCCTTTGGCCCACACTCATTAAATGCAGAATGCATTTGTCCTTGTAGCTTTTCACACACACACGTACACACACTCTCTCACATATACTGTTGTTCACAACTCAACACATCCAAAGGCAATAGCCATTAGGTGTGAATGGATGTCTCAGCTGAGCACATGTTTCAGAAGCAAAGCAAATGCAAAGGCCAACAGATCCATTAAACTCCATCCAATAAACACCAGAGCCTGTCTACACCACTACTCCAGCAAAAGAACACCAGTGTGAGGCTCAGCTAAAATATCACAACAAATGAAGGTAAGAAATGTTTGGTGTACCACAAAATACACTACTCTAGCAATCACAAACTTCTATTTCACAGAACAGAAGGACACAAAAAAATGGCAAAAGTAGTTCATAAACAATACAATCACAGAATAAGTTTTTTAAATTGTAGAACTGAAGAAGAAGAAGAAATACCTGATTAGTCAATCAGCAACTATTTTGGCAATCAATCACTTAGGTCATTTACAAGCAAAAATGGTACAAATTCATTAACACCAGCTTCTCCTGTGTGAATATTTACTGATTTTCTTGCAAATTAAGTATCTTTGAATTAATGTTGTATATTGCTTGGACAAAAAGTCATTTGAAGACATCATCTTAGGTTTTAGGAAATATGATGTACTATTACTATTTTCTACTTCTTTATAGACCAAACAGTCTCAGAAATAATCTGCAGATTAACTGATAATGAAAATACTGTAATCTTTAGTTGCGGTGCCATTTTATTATGCAACTTACAGTACTTTTACTTTGACAAGACATAGTTAGAGTGGTGTTAGGGAACTGGATTAATGAATTATTTATCAAGACACTAAATAGGGCCATTCAACTCTAGTATGAAGCTTCAAACTGAGTTCATCAAATCAATCTGAGTATTCAAAGCTGCAGTATTTTTAGTACCAAATTCCCTGTTTTTCTTACTGTCTCTCCACCACAGGTCAACACATAAACATCAGTGGGAGCACAAATGGGGGGATCTTGGATTAGGAAGACAGTAGCTTCAGGAGATATCCTCTTAATTTGTTTAATTCAGACTGAAAAAGCCTCATATTAGCTTCAACTGAAGCTATGAGTGTAAAGAACAAGACAGGAATGTTTACAGCAACCAGTAATTCAGAATTCAGTGTCAGTATTAGTATGTGAGTGCTGTAGATAGATCTGAAAAATGTTAAATTATACTTTTAAATGTACAAACATAACATAAACCAAAGTTTTTAGACATATTGCAGCACATGTATGTTGTCTGCCCAACTTGGAATAGCCTATCCAATGGTCACACAATATGCAGAATGCCAGTATACTGTATTCTGATAATGTTAATGTTCACTGATGTATCAGCCCAAACTTTCCAAGGCAAATAGTTCCATAATCTTATCCCAGACAACTTAAGATGTAAAAAGAACAAATAAACAAGAGACTAATATCTATTCAAAGGCTCAATAAAAACAGAGGCAGGAGAGTGTTCTGTCATAGGCTACAGAGCAGCTAAAGGGTCAAAAGAGCAGTGGTAAGCTCTATAGCCAGAGTCTAGTGACTCAATTACCACATCTGCTCTTTGTGTTGACCCTTCAATTAGTGTGGAACTGTAACAATCTGCCCACCAAATACAGTCATTCATCACCAACTGCCCAATCCACAAGCCTGCTTCTTTGAGCCGCCTCACTAGACAAGAGGGCAGGTAGAGGTCAAATTAAAGTCTGGCCTTTGTAACTACCCTCCTTAATACTTGCTGTTCAACAGGATCAGGTCTGATACATCCACATTCATTAAATATGCAGTGCAACAAGCCACTAGGTATTAAGGTAACATAGAGACGCCGTGACTTTTGTTATAGCATTGTTTGTCGCAGCATGGTATTGTCCGATGACAATATAATGGTGTATAAAGATTTTAGAAAATGCTGCTAATCTGCAGGTTAATAACTATATTTGCACTCTCCCTCCCTCTCATAGGTAATGAACAATGTTTAAAAGGAGTGCCTTAAGTAATGGTACTGTATAAGTAACTAAGAGATGACAGCACAGATATCCAGATAAGGTCTAAGCAAGTGTAAGGTGGGTGGCTGTCATCCCACAAGCTCCTGCCAGGCTAGACCATTCAGAGAAGCTCTCAGCTCCTGGCTACACTGTCATCGCAAGCCGGGCAGAGCCACACTCCTCTTACTCCCCCCCTACTGTGGTTAAGGTTGCAGTAAAAGCGAAGCAGTGATGATTTAATTATGATACTGGTTCATTCAGTCAGTGAGGTTAGGTTTCGAGTCAAGGGTGAACTGATGTGAGCTAAGTGTAGCTTACGTTTACCGAAGCACATGTTGAATCACAGGCAGATATCATTTAATCTCCTCAGAAGGCCAACCAGAGGGTGTGGGGTCCACTCAGCGCTGTGTAGCCTGGCCTGTCTCTCTGCTCTCAAATGCCTAATTTATTCATGATAGATATCTATCTGCTCTCTTGCTACCTCGACAGGCTCATCTCCCAGTAGAGTGAGTGACGCACCTCACTCTGGGGGATTCAGTTTCTCAGAAAACTGCTTCATAGGTTCCTGCCTGACTGCGTTGTTTAATGGCCAAAGTCCACACCTGAATGGTAACTATCATAATTGATGTTCAACTCAACCTCGGTGGCTATAGTGCTTACTTAACCTGTAACTTCTTGTACGATACAGCAATGTAGCCAATCAGTGAGTAGCTGCCTGACTTTTGTTTCTCAAAGCAAATCCCTCCCCACACAGCCGTTCAGTCTGTTATGACTCCAGGGTCCTCTCTTCACTTTTTAGTTTGATGGCTTGCTCTTTCCTTAAACTACAATCAATACCTTTTAAGCAAAAATTGCATTTCTTAATTAAAGCAAGAGGGAGATATCAATCTGGTGCCATTATGCACCAGGCCTTATGGTGTCTGACATTTAGTTGTGATTACACCAGTGCCTGTATACTGTCATGGAAGTCATTAGACTGCTGTCATCTCAAAAACTGGTCCAGGCATTTGTTACTTCCAGGCTGGACTACTGTAACTCTTTACTATCAGGATGCCCCTAAAAATCCTCCAGTTAATCCAAAATGCTGGAGCCAGACAGGAACTAGCAAGAGAGATCATCTCTCTCCCATATTAGCTTCTCTCCAATCGCTCCCTGTAAAATCCAGAACAGAATTAAAAATCCTTCTTCTAACATACAAATCCCTTAATGACAAGGCTCCACCGTATCTTAAAGAATGAGTAGTATTAGTTAGTATACTAATATGATAAACTTTGATGGCGAACATTATAACCATTATTTCTGCTAAACATCATTGTGTTAGCATTGTTATTGTGAGCTTGTTAACACATGTAGCTCAAAGCACTGTCATGCCTGAGTATAGCCTGCTAGCATCACTGCAGACTCTAAGCAGGTGTCCAGACGAAAGCCAGCCCAGTGTACTATGGCTACTGTCTGTCCGAATAAGGCCATACAGAGCTATAGTGAGCCTGACCCTTAAAATTGTGTCCCAGTCACCTGCTTCTTATTTACATTCATGTTTGCAGCGAATGCTTTGACATCCACTATTCATAGTGCTCTCTAAAGTGTCCATCAGATGACAGTTATGACCCTTAATGTCGGCAAGGGTCTGTGTGGCCAACACTGAAGCTCACATGGACCAAAACCAGAATCTTATTTTAATTCCACCTTTTCTAGCTTACAAGGCCATTGTTGTCATCTTTTACTTTTCTGGTGAGCTCTGAGGCCTGCTTGCAATACTAGGCTATAAATAAATAAAACCTGACTTGTCTTTACTTGAAAGGAACACAATCTACTGAGCATTTAAAGACCATTCTTTTCAACACCACCTCTGAAAAAGCTGTTGTCTCACACTAACTTGTGAATGAGAAAACAGAAAACATACATCAAAAGCTTGACACTAGTGTCAGACTGGGAAATTATTTTTAAGTAGCAATGTGGTTCCTGCATGATTACATTTATGTTAACATTGATCAAATGTTCACTTGAAACTAGTTTGTAAGATGAAGCAACATATTTCCTTCATCATCTAAAGTGCAGCCTGAAATAGTACATATTCTTTTGCAGGCACTAGTGCTCCCTTAGCTGTTTTTGTTGTTGTTTTAATTAAAAAGACAGATGGGTGAGTTAAAAAAAAGGGTGTATTTGTGTGTATTCAAACATTTCTCTTTCTCTGTGTAAGTGCATGCAATCTTGCCTGACAGATACACAGAGAAAAGCCCAACAGACCACCTGGCAGAATTATTTTCCTGGAAAGCAATCTAATGTAAGATCCCTCATGACCTGCTCCACACAAATAACCCAGGCGTAGCGGTCAGCCTGGTTGGGTTTTTACAGGAGTCACTGCATGTACATGAGGTGAAGCACAAAACAAATTATAAAGCAGGTAAATGGTCACAAGGCTTGGCCTCACATGCTACACTGAACACAATGTCACACTGTCTACAGAGGAAACATCCCAAATAATATGTATTCTGTGGAGGCTGCTGGAAGCTAAATGATATTGTTGGTGTTAATAATCAATTCTGTGGGATTAGTTAAAATTGGAGGACAAAACACTAACAAATCAGGTGGCTTCTTCTAAAACAGCACCATAAAGACATAGAGCAGCAGAGCATATAGATTTTCCACAGGGCTCAATTGTGTGAAAAGTTGTCGGGCTTGCATTATTGACTTTCTCAGTGTGGTGGAACCATTGTAGTTAGGTGCCTTTCCTCAACTCTAATTATGGTGTCATAAACAGGAGAGACAATTAATGAAACTCACTCATGGCTTTAAAACCGCAGATAGGATTTGGAGAGGAAAGAAAACGGGGGCTAAGAGAGGACTTAGAGTAGTCATGGTATCAATCACAGCAAACTACTCCTCTGTTGAGTAACGAGCATGAGAGCTGGTCAATAAGTCAGCCAAAGTGCCAAAAGACTGTAATAGAGACACAGCAGAGGATAGGAGGGAGAGGTATTTGACCTGAGACTACCTGTCATGTTTACGAGGCTGTGCTCGTGCATCATGGAGGAGAAAAAGTCATACTGCCATGTGCCTGTTTGTAAAAATCAATATCATAAAATAACACTGCTTGTCATGTTTGTCCAACAATACCTTGTTCAGACAAAAGTCCTCTGAATAATCTGTTTTCAATGTTATTTTGCCTGGTGGAGAACTGACATCACAACCTTTTCCTCTATGCTATATATAAACTTTTACAAAATATGTGTGTAAGTAACTACCAAAAGAAAATAGAAAGATCAAGTTGGATGACTAAAATGTCAAGGAGACACCTCTCCACTTCTGAACATCCAAGCAGCAAAGCAGGTCACCTCAAGTTCAGCTGCTACAAAAAGTGGAAGATCAATATAACATTTGCAGTACAATAAAACGACAATACCAGAGAGCAGAAGCTGATGGTCACATCTAATAGCAAATTTATTTGGTCAGAGATGTTTCATCTGATTCTGATAAAAGCTGTCAGAGTAGAATTGGGAAAATAAAGTCCCTATACTGGCAATAAGGGACAAGAAGAATACTTTAAAACAGCTCTGAAATAGAGTCCCTTTAAGTTCCATTTTATAAAGGAACTTAAACACAGCCCTAGCAGATAACTGCTAACCAAAAGAAGGAGTTTATGCGGAGTTATCAGTCTCTGGGTAAAAGATGTTTTATAAGAAAAGATAAATGAATACTCTCTTGGGTGTTGACACATTTCTGTTCAACTGAACTCAGTTTTATTTTTATAACCCCATATCACAAATTTGGCCTTTAATTGTTTATGACCAGCAATGTAATGTTGTCTGTTTCTGTGGCTATATTTTGAATAAAACAGTAGCATAATATTAGCTGCCAACTATTGTCAGTTAGAAACGAATATAACAGTAGATCATCAGAATTTTGAATGACTTTACTTTTGACTTTCATGACTTAAGTTGGGATTCAACTTGACTTGCTTGATTCTCACCACAGTAACCTGAAACTTGCACGTGTGACTTACTCCCACCTTTCTATAAAACAGCACCCAAATAGTGCCCGAGATGCTGTGCTAACTGGGGAAGTGTAGCTGGGTGTCATCAGGGGAAGGCAAAGCTTGGATCTTATACATTTGTTGTAGATGTCTAAGCATATCCATAACAGAAAGGTGGCGTTCTTTCAGCCAGTACTAGGGTGCATTCAAACCATTTTTGCTTCTTATCTAATCATATGGCCTTATGATTCTTTATACCATGTAGAAGTGAACTACAACACTGTTCAAAATTCATAGGTATTATTTCAATGTGAAAAGGTTAGCACATAAAGGTTTAAGTAAATTGTTGAATGCAGGAGTTTTACATTAAGTGGAATAAGTGTCGGGGTATTTCCAGTTTTTCTGGTGTTTGTTTACCTCCTCCACTGATAGTGTGACATGTAGCACATCTACATTTACAATATGATGGTCGCAGTAAAGCCATTTTGATTTTCCAGAGTGAAAGGCAATAAAATGTAATTACAACATGTTTTACTATTAACTTCAAAACAGAGTTGCAGCAGCCAAAGCAATTTCATGCTGCCTGTAAAACAGTATCCAGCTAGAAGGAAAGGCAAAGTCATGGTTGGGTGGCAGAGGAGAGTGAGGTGTTGATAGCCCTCTTTGGGCTAACCATAGACGAGACTAGACCTGTGCCATATACCTAAAGTAGACAAATCTATTTCAGACACATATTAGATAAATATTTATATACCATAAACTGTATCAATAAATCCCGTAGGGAGAGGAAGCTATTCCGCAGCATGTCAATAACTGATTTTACCAGCAGATAATCATTTATCTCTCAATGGTGGAGCATGATATGGCGTCAATACCTGCTGTCAGAGTTCATTTTGACCATAGCAGTTAAAAAGAGCATCTCTGAGAGGATATGGCACCCTTCTATTCATCTCCATTGATTGGGATGCAGCGTGTTAGCAGGGGGAGAACAGCTGGCTGTCATGTCTTATGTCTTATGTTGTGGGCTGTATTAAGCTGGAGGGAAACTGTGGGCAATGTGGAAGGTCTACAGCTCCATTTTACTGCAGTGTTACAAGGGACACAGAGGAGTTAGGCCTTTTAATTGTCTCACTGAGACCTGGCTGCATACAAGTAGCCTTGATACACAGGAGGGGGAGATCGGAGGAGGGTTTATGGGTCTGAAATGGCAACTGCACAACAGTACTCTGATACCATGAACATATACAATCAGTCTGGATAAAGATCTCACCCTTGGCGGTATGAAAGGGGGAAGTGAGCAGCGCCCAGGAAAAATCAATATGGAACCACTCATTTTGGAAGGACATGTGTGTCACAGTCAATAGGAGTTAATAGGCTGGGTTGTTCAGTGAAGACAGGCGGCTTGGGAGAGCAGTCCACTCTGACAGCTTAATACATACTGAATGGCAAGCTGCTTGCATGTAACAGTCACTATGGACACATCAAGTGTGGAATGGAAGCTGATGGGCGCAGGCAAAAGTTAATTATAGAATAGAGCTGAAGGTCTTACACACAGAAGAACAGAATTACCCATCCAGTAATCACAAAAGACACATGCAGCTGACCCATGGTACAAACATACACACCACACATGTTTAGTCTCTGTTATTAACAATGACTGTAATTTACACCAGGAAAGATTGTTTAAAACTACCACTCTGATTAATGTTTTATGCCAAGAATTTGGTAATATTTTAAATCTGTCTTTCCTCTCATCTAATCACTGCTGTGTATTTGTACTTCTTATAGTAATAAACTTAAATTGAGTATAATGGACAATGAAAAAATAAATTCAGTAAGTAACAGAGCATTTTTAGTGAAAGACATGAAGGTCTTATTATATTATCATATTAAGAACTGAAATCCTATTTTTGTTCTCATATTAAACTGGCTAAATATGTAAACAATTTCACATGAAATATAAACATACATTTTAAAGTCTAAAGGTATCACTGGCAAGAGTTATTAGTTATTTAGTCATTTATTTATTTTGCTGTGCAGCAATGTTTCAAATGCCAAAGCAAAAGCTATGAATGTAATTTTTATTTTATATTCAAGTTTTAGAAATGTTTTTTTCAATCACATGCACAGTTAGCTACTATATTTTGACATATTTGTTCAAACTTAAACATACCGTATATAGCTTTCCTAACCACTGTAATAAATTTATATCTTGAAACATTTAGCACATTTTGAAAGGCCTACTGTATTTTATGGAAATGCACCTCAAACACTGAACAGTGATACAAATTTGTTTTACATTATTAATATTATCTCTGATACTGTTCCCAACAGACAAAAATTAAGTCATTGTATCATCTTTTATGAGTGCAATACACACACACACACACACACACATCTTTTATTAAAACTACAATGACCAAATATATTACCAGAACAATCAATAAATAAAATAAAAAATTCTAAGATGTGCGATTTGTATTGTCACATTACAGACATTTTGCTGTTCATTCAAATGGCTTCTTCTAACCTGAATCATACTGAGTGACTGTGATGATGCTACACACACATTTCCCTTTCTACTCCCTTGTGTTTCAGTGAACAACTGGGGGAGCAAAGGCACCAGATAACAGCTAAATACTAACGTGTGCTCACCTGAAGGCTTCTCTTCAACATCATTTGGCGATCTCCTCCCTGGCCTAATTAATTAGTGTTGAACGAACAGGCTTGTCACAGATTAATTGGCTTCAAGGACCTTATGGTAGAACAAACAGAAGCAACATTTTCACACTTCTGAAACATATTTTGCCTTCAGTTGAAGAAGATCCAGATCAGCCAAACTCAAGGAAATAATAATATTGCTAATAATAACTCAATTAATTGGGGTCTGCGGGTCATGCTGTTTGGTTCCAGAAAGAAAGATTCTCCTCTTAATTAGTCCCCATCATAGACTAATTTGGATTATAATCATCTCTTAATTTTATCCATCTAATTAATAATTAATTACAATTTCAGTATACAGTACAGTTCAAGTGATCTGCTACATTTTTATTGTACAAATGACAGGAAAGCAGCAAGTTGTGGATTAAGTCAAAGAAACATTTAGATGCTGGTAAGTACTGGCATTGTTCTGTTGAGCTCCTGGTAAGTGATCATCATTAGAACACATAAGGTTGAGGATTAAAAATAAAGAAAGTTCAAACTCAGTTTTATTCTTTTAACAGTGGTTAGGATTCAGGGAAGGAAAGGTGAAGCAGCCATGAGCTGAGCAAAACAGAGAAGAAAAGTAAAAGGGTCTTGGCTCCAACTGACATTTCAATAAGTGGAACAGAGCGTTAGCAATCCATTCCCAACTTTTCTGAAACAATTATTGCGATGGTACCTCCAGGCAATGTATGTTCCTGGTCCCTGGAGTCCTGCTGGCTGAAACAGTAATTGACTAAATTGTAGAACACATTGGGGCCATTTACAAATTTGCCAAAAATGAATCGTTTAAAATGAAATGAGGGTGACTCTCAAATTAGCAAGGAGTATGATTGAGATGTGGCTCTGGGAATTAAGAAGCATAATTTAGAGCTCTGTAGAAAGGAGCATCTGTGAATAGTCCAGTGTTACTCAACACCCTGCTCTGACTCGTATTTAACTATCACTGAGGTTTAACAGATGTTCAGTAAAACACTCCAGTTCATATTTAAATGATAGATAGATAGAATTAAGAAACTCTCAAACTCCTGCCTTACAGAGCATATATTTTGTATATTTTGTTTTTCAAGCTACCAAAATATAATGCAGTCCTGTGCTTTTCACATCAAAATGTATGATTGACTAGACATTAAAGTGAAAAACAAAGCAAAACAAATAACAAAAACTACTGAGCTGTAACACTGATACAAAAAACTGTGAAAAAGTGTAACATTCAACCACAGAGTACAATGTACTGTAAGAGGAAGTGACTTCAGGCTTGAGCGGAGTAATTTAGGTCCATGAAACAGTTCCTTAGCTAAAAATAATAATTTTTCTGAGAGCAGTGTTATAAATCATATGACACAAATCTCATTGGTTTAAACATATTGTGCTGCAAGGTGTTTGGGAAAGTGATCTTAGCTACATTTTACAAGGTGTACTCATTTCTGAAAAACACTAGCAAATTACTCTGACTGTTAAGGGCCTGACAGTTTTGATTGATTGTTGTGCAGACACTGTGTTGATTGTTGCCTGTTGTGCCATTCCTGTGGCTCCCAGCAGCCACTGCTTTCATCTCACTCGGGCTAAACTCTTCCAACCAGTGATGAGTAATTACTAAGTTCATTAGCCACGCTAGTGGCCTAGAGAATTATTAAAACAACATTTGTCATGAACTCTCTCCAGTACTTTTAAATATCTTAACTGTCTGCATTTGGCTTTTAAATAGGCAATTATTACTTTCTCTATAAACTCTATAACTTCACAGGTAAATCTGCCAAAATAACCAAATTGAGAAATGGGATGATGGCAAATAAGCAGACCAATTAATGAAGTTTGTTATCACAACAACTCATTTTCATATATACAAGGAGTCCCTGTGAACTGTCGGACCTACCTCAACGCCATCAGTCCTGGCTCTTTTCAAACTGTGCACCAAAAAACAAACAAACAAACAAACAAAAAAAACAGATTTATTGCTGAATACAAAAATAACACAAAAGCAAATAACACCTCAGTAAAGATAAAATAACACAAACCTTCCTTCAACAAAAGACCATTCCTCCGTGAAAGGTCTGAAGTGAAAGAACCACAAGCTACGTATCTTAGTGCAATCTCCAAGTAATTTTTCTTTAATAGGAAAATTGTTACTTATTGATCTGCACTTTGTAAAGCCTCCCAGCAATGCTCCAATCACCACAGCTGTCAAAGCCGTGGAAATACACTCTGTTTCTTTGCGATCGGATGGCACACCGATCCCATTACTGGCACATTTCCAGTGTTAATTACCTTCAACATACCATCATCTCCCTCAAAAGAGTCTGGTACAGGCCACTAGTGTCCCACCAGAGGACAGCGGGGGGTAAGACTGATAGGCTGAGTCTGGAGATATCGTGCTTTGCCTTGCTTTCCCTGTCTAGAGCTTGTGTTGAATCTGTGCATCACTGAGTCTGGCCATTAGGCAGCATGATGGGCTTTTCTTTTCCAGACCATTTCCCATGGTCAAAATAGCATAAAAACACCATTTTGGTTCAATAGCAAAGACTTCAACTGAATAATCACAAGGGTGAAACTGTAACTATTACATAGGCACCTCTGGGATAACCATACATAACAGGGGTGTCAAAAACACTGTAGGTTTTCTGGAGGGCAAAGTGTTTAAAGTGTATGCTGTTGGCTCTTGCTCCAACATCTGCTTTTAATTACTCAATTAGTGCAATCATTTAGTCTCTTTGACATTCATCCAAATGGCAACTCATAGCCGGAAGTTGTTCAGTTTAAGCAGAGCGTTAAGAAAAGTCATGAAAAATGCATACACGGTAATGTATATGGATACTTAACTAATTGAACCAATTAAAGGAAGGGAACTGTTTTGAGTGAGAACAGTGCCGACATTGCCCTCTGGGAAGAAGCTTTGACACCTCTGATCTACAGCCTCCCCTCTCCCCATTCAAAGATCTGGGCCTAAGGTCATATTTCAGCAGACAAAAGGTTTTTGACTTCAATCAAACAGCAACAATGAATTTTATGTTTTAACCCATGCAGATTAAAGGCTGTGCAGAGCATCAGATGAGCCACTATAGTACAAATCAATAGCAAGAAGAAAACTTACATTGTTTTTAGAATGCTGACTGTATCCTCAGGAACTGCAGAAAAGCGCTAGGAGGATTTGTTAATGCATATGCAACTTCAAAGCCTGTCTTCATGTCTATGGGATACAATGCCTTTCTTACCACTGTTGTTTGGACACAAAGTATAAACCTCTCTTGGTTTGTACTTTTCAGGACTTTTGTTTGTGCTTTCTCTCGTGAATATATGTATATTTCAGCAAAGACCTAGCAGAGGATCAAGCTTAGGATCAAATGAATATCTTCTTGGCTTAAGATGAGCTATGATACGTCCTCCTCAAGTTACACCAATGCAATCCCCCCCAACTACAAAGAAAAAAAAAAAAGAGTGATTGTACCCCTGCGGTGGTGATTTCCTGCATACTATGGATGCATAAATAAACATAGGCATAAATACACAGAGGACACTGACTGGGACTAGCTGGCCAAGTGGGGCAGCTGTTATTAAAAGGGCTATTTATCACTGTCACCCCTTTCAGGTTCTGTTCCTCTCTGCCCTCCAGCGATGTCACTAGGCCGCAAAGGAACAATGTGGCTCATCCAACCAAACCTACTCCCTCTTTCCTATATACATAAACATGCAAACACACACACACACACACTCATGGTCACAACTACGCATATACAAAGTAAGTATATATAGCTTTACCAACCTACATATGTAGGTTGTGAGTATAAACTGCAATCAACTTCACATTTGATGACTCGGCTGAAACAAACACAAAAACAAGACCTCACTTCTTTTGATTTCTGCCAGAGATCTACAGCTACACTGCACACACCGTTTATTTTCCGCTCTGTTACATTATTGACTGTAGCCACAATTATCCACTTTTCTGAAGCACTACATTAAGTGAATTCCCCCTTTGCTGGACAATAAGTACAGAAGGTTCGCTAAGTCATGCTATTCCTCAGCCTGAGGGGACAGATTACTTCTTCTGCACCCTCATCATCATTAGCAAGCCCAGATAAAAACACACATCTCAATTAGTCCACTTCTGCTGGGGGAGGTACGTCAGATGGGTCAGACGCTTCCGTGCCATAACTTCACTTACAGCAGCTCATGCCATGTCCGGCCTGAAGGCCAGAGATTACATTAGCAAACAATCACAACATGTTTAAAGGTTTCAGCATTTAAAGGGAGCCTTGGATTAAATTAAATCCCAAAATGTTGTGTTCTGTAATAAAAGTTGGAATATATATTCAAACAAAAGACCCCCAGGTACAGTACATGCACAATCAGCATGTAATACTGTAGATATGCAGTCAGCAAAGCTGGGACTGTTCACATTTTAAACTGGTTAGAGCTAGAATAGAAAATCAATAGAAAATTATGTTTGCCATAGCATATACAATAAATTATATTGGAGCAACTAATGATTTATAGTTTTAAAAAAAGGTTAATAGTTAGGTTTATGAAACAAAAAACAGCTACCTAGAATCCAAGGTGCCATCACCAAGTGCCTTGTTTTGTCTGACTAAAGGTTCAGAACCTAAAGTTATTCATTTGATTATGATGCAAGACAAAGAGAAACAGTAAATGGAATCTGAGAAATTATAGCATTTTTCCATATTTTTGCTTCATAATTTAAATTATTAACTGATTATCACCATATTTATTACCTTTCTCTTTATTGCCTTATCAGTTCCTTGCCTAGTCATTTCAGCTCTACCTTACAGTTTATTTGGAATTTCTGGTCTACATCACCAGCAAGCATTCTAATGCACTCCTCCCTCATTTTCCTTCATCTAAGTACTGGTGTTCTACATCACCTATAAACCTCTCACACACAGCAATCCACTCACGATTAATGAAGTGCTTACTTAACCAATTTAAACCCTTAATTCCTATTAATTCAACATAATAGCCATCCTCTCTGCCAGAATTAACAACCCTCTAGCAGAAACCTACAAATCTCTGCAGGCCAGAAAGAGTCAACCCAGCAAATTCCATATTCTTTGATAAATATGTAACAGTATGTATATCACTGTTAAAATGCATAACCCTCATGTAAGACCCCTATCAAGTCTGCTTTACACCTGTATTACATTTCCCCCTCAATCAGCAGCTTTTCTGAGACACCGGCCTCCCACGAGAAGCAGAAACCATTATAAGAGAGTGCAGCTCATTTGCAGAAAGATTGGAGATCACAATGCATCAAAAAGTATGTGAAGCATTTCTGAGAACAAAATTGATTTATTCCATTTCCATGTTTGTATGCAGCATCAGTATCAGTGTATTTAATGTAAATCCCCAGTCTAGCATTAAGTTGTTGTGTGGGTTGCTGTTTATTGTGCAAGTAAGGAGCAGGGCAATCAAATAACACAAGGTGCCTGAACTGGTGCAAAATTAAGGTATATGCAATATTTCTTGATGTAAAATATTTTGCCTTGAACTGAATAATAAAGCATATACGCAATGTAACAAATTATATCAGTCAAGCAAAACTATGCATTATCTCCCCTTGTCTGATACACTGATGCTGCTTGTTTAAGCTATAAAGACATTAGGCTGTTCTTTATGAAAGGAAATGCATAAACAAATAAATAAATATTTCTGAGTATTTCAATTCTGAATCAGGAAAAACAGATCAAGCAGAGCCTGTGGCTAGAAGGAGCCTGACTGCATGCTGGTGGGGGGTAAAAGACAGCCTGGGGGGTGTGGAGGGCGTCTGTTTTTTAATGAGCTGAAACTTTAAATACTGCATAATATATAATAAAAATGGATAGTTCATTTAACTCTTCCCGATAAGTCTTGGAAAAACTATTAAAACCCGTTATTCTCTTAATGTCAACAGAGTAAGCATTAAGTATGAATGAAGTGAACATGATACTGCATCATCAACAAGAAAGAAAAACAAAACAATAATCTACTTGAACAGGAAGACAAAGAGATCTGGGCATGAAGTTAAGTGCACAGGCTTAAGGGCATCAACTAAACAGTATAAGGAATGACAATGATATATTTAACTATATAAATTTAGATCCACTCTACGAATAGAAGATTAGCATTTTTATTATGCTTTTAATGAGAAGTAAAGTATAAGAGACCTTGATGAAATTGTCCACCACTTAAAACAACTTATTCTCAATGTAAATTGGGAGTGGTCTTGAAGAAGACGAGCCAGAAGAGATGAGCAACAGACATTTCAGCCACCCATGACACTAGCGTTGGCAACACTGATTGGCACAGCAGGCATACTCTCTTCAATACTCCCCCCTTCCCCCGACACACACAAATATACAACATGTCATAAAGATAAAGAAGGAAGGGAGGATGTAAAGAAAAGAATTATGGTGCTCCTCGTCATCCCTTGGGTGATGAAACACACCATAATAGATTTTTAATGGCTTCACTACACTATGCCCCCTCCAAAGAAAAAGAAGAGGTCAGAGATTATTAGCTACTGAAAATATTTTTTTTAACAATTACTAAACTAAATCTAGCAAATTTAATAAACAAAATGTATACTGCTCTTTCCCAGCTGATCAAAGTGTGCAAATACCGGTGACTGGAGATGTTTCTAGTTGAAAAGTAATGAACTATATGTCTCAGTTGTCACTTCGTAATTCAAGAAATGCCATTTCACAGTGAACGTTGTGACAATGTTGGCCGACACCTCTGCATTTAGTTGTAATTCCAGCATGATCCTTAAAGTGATCTGAGTGATTGGTCTGATACCCCTGCTGCTCGTGGAGCAAGCACAGAGACAGCGCTTGTGGCCGATCTACAGGCTTAATAATGATAACCTTGCCAGCATTAGCTGCAGGGGTTGTTCACACAATAATTGTTTCTGCCAAGCCATATATCTATATGACAGAAAAACCTGGTGTGACGTTTCTGCTAAATAATTGATTTAAGAATCAGCTGCATCAACTGTTTCAAGATGAACATGGTTTGTGCTATTTTTTACACTGAAGAAACAGAACATATTACCTAATTAGAAGATAATTAGAAGTCTCTGCCAGTTGATTAGCAATTTCACTGTTCAACATTAACAATTTACAGCAGCAGCACACTTAATTTCAGCACTTGTTTTGCTTTACTTACCTAAATTCTAAACAGTATAAGTATTTAAAGATTTCACCTTGACAAAACTTATTACCAGCTCCAGCATGCAATTAAACTTGCCAAACAGGCATTAATTCTTTGTTCATTAGCACATTAGATGTGTTGGGTAATTTAGACACTTCAATACAGGACTAGACTACTAAAGCTATTAAAAGGCATCAATCTTGCACCAATCTTAGATATATTTTGTTAATTTACAGCAGCCCATTTGTCAGTCCACATACAGTACCATATAAAGGCACTTGTGGTGACTGAAGTTCGACGTGTAATGCTAAGCTTCTCTCTGAGCTGAAGGGGTGCCCTCTCCTGCAGTTTAGTGTGATTCAAAGGTGAAGCCCTGAAAACAAATACAATGTAGTCACCTACTCCACAGTTTAGATTTCACTGACTCACATCCATCCTATAATAGCTACACACAAAGCGACAGTCAGTTGCAACCCCATGCAACTGTGTCTGGCTGTGTGACCATATCAATGCAGCTCATGGGTCAAAAGGTCAATGAGTAATTAAGACATGGATGCCTGAGCATTCCCCATGCACACTTTCAATCCTGATGAAAGGCTGGAAATAAAAGGAGGGGGGCTTAGGTGCAGCCTGATACTACATATCAGATTTCCATAAGTGTGTCTAAGTGTTCGTGTTCAAGGCAATTAGTATGATTAAGAGATAGTGTGGTGTCACCACACTGTTTAAGAGGAGTTTGAATTCTGCATGAGGTTTCAAAATTGTGTATATGCTTACAATAAAAACATATTTAAGAGAATGTTTTGCAGTTGTGCAAATTACATTCTGGGACCTAAAATACCTGTTAAATATCCTATTCAGTAAAAAAAGAGTGGTTGCTTCAGCAAAGCAAAGCGGTATTTCTTCCTTTTGAGGGGAAAACGTGTTGATGGTGGTTGGTTGGACCTACAACTGAATGCTGACAACAAAGAAGAGACATTTAACAATTTTTACCCATTAAAATATTCTTGCATAGGATGAACCAGTTTAAAAAAACACTAGACCCACATGAAGAGGCTACCATCATCAGCACCATGCAGGCCAAAACCAGCCTTCAAGTGCAAAGAAGGTCAAAAGGTGCATTGATTTACATGTACAACAAGAAATTATTTGTTCTGTTTCATTGTTGCTAAAAATGAAGAGGCCAGGGCCAGAAAATTGAGGCTCCTGATAAATGCTACTAGTTGGAGATGCTGAGGGGTAAAGAAATCAATATGGCAGTTTGTCAACCTGGCTCTCTGAGGGAGCAGTAGGTAAGTGTGCCCTGTCAGCAAAGCACATTACCAGAAATCAAAGGCCAGAGAAGGCCCGGAGGAAGCCATGTAGGTGTCTCTATACAAAGGCAACACTTTGGTAATTAAAACCTATTTTATCAGACCTGTCCTGTCACTGTTTTTTCTCTAACCCTATTGACTTATCTGTTGCATGGAGAGTGATCACTAATTTACCTTTAGATAAATGAGCTGCAGTTATTTAAATTCTCACATTTGTCACACAAAATGAGGCAAAAGACATGGCATCACATAAATTATGCCACTTGATATCATTTACATTAAGACTTAAGACACTAAAGGAACTGTTGTCTGTCCCTTTTTTTCAAAAGTTGATCTTAAGTTGTATTGTGGCAAATACAAGTATAAGTCCAAGTGATATAAAAAACCACTGCCTGTAAATAATTTCCTGCGCGGTCTCTTCTGTATGCTTTAACTCTTTTTTTTGCAAAAATATATTTTTTACTATAAACTCACATATACAGCTTGTATATGAGACACCTAGGAAAAGGAGATGTGTCAAGTGACAAGATTTGGAGGAATCCTAAATTCTGCATACAATTTTTATTTAAAGTTAGCATTCCAAAAAACCACTGCATGTCAAGCATAATAATAAGCAAAGCTACACCTCCACTGCAATTTTAGATGTTTAAAAATTTACCTGTGGCATCACACAATAGCAGCACTACTGACAGAGGATGGTACTTCTGTTGAAATGTTGTAAATACAGCAGATAGGTACACAATACTACAGGTTTTTTTTTATTTGGGGAAACGGGGGGTGTGTCAATACTGTGCGCCTTCATCTTCTTTGTAAGCAAAATAGACTGTGACAGGTCCAACACTTGTCTGCACTGTTTCCGCAGCTCCCACCACCATCCAACAACCAATGCCATAGGCCAAACAAGGGATGCCTGCAATTAAAAGGAAACACTGATTATGTAGTGTTTAAATAAAATAGAATGGTTGGTGGTATCTTCAAGTAATAAAGTGCAATATTAAATGTATTTACTGACCCAGATTAATCACTTTCAACAAGGTGAAAAACTTGTCTTCAAAGTCCAGATTCTGTGGAGGTGCTTTGGTACAATGATATTTTATAAAGGGGAAGCAGCCTGTTCTCAGTATTTGGTAGTTGGATCCCTGAACCCTCCAGTTAAAGTTGGACAGTCCAAACTGGTCATTGTGGACTGAGCTATAGCGGACACAGTATGAAGTCCACGGCGGGAGATTGCGCTGCAGCAGGTGGCAGGTTAACACCTCGGAGGCAGCTGGACGCGGGCCTAAACGGCCAAATGTGCTTGGAAACAGTGCGATCTTTAGAAAGATGCCGTGTATCCTCCTGAAAAATTCCTTCATGACTTGTGCAAAAAGCAGAGTGATGAACTTCGGCTAACGTTACTCGCTGTAATTTATCACTTGGCCTGCATTCAAATTACCACCCATTTGTGAAACGTACCGAAATTTTAAACCGGCTGATGTGCAACAGCTACTGTTGCAACTACATCCTTTAAAGCTGTTTGAATGCTGCAAGCAGGGCAATTTATATTAAGCGACTTACTTGAGCCTCGGCTAAAGCAAATGCGGCCGAAGACCTACAACAACCTAATCCTACATAGAGCTACACGTCCGGATACATGTTCTGAACACAGTTATCTTATCCAGTTAATACATCTGAGAAGGAAGTAGCTCCCCTCTGCTTATGAGATTATTTTATAGTGCTACCGTTCATGCCTTCTAGCTTTGACCTGGTACCTCTGCTATAGTCATCCGGCTGGAAACGCAGCGCTGCGCAGTTGTTCCTCTTCAATCGAATTAACTAATACTACTTGCATTTTATTGAACGTGATGCGTGTACACTCACCAGTGTGTGGTCCTATGCGTCGTGGAGACTGTTCAGATTGCAGTATATTCAAACCGGGCCATCCTATAAAACAACAAAAAGTAAACATACAAAAAGTTATTCACAAGTGAACTTTCTAATAAAATGCATATTGCTACTGAAACAATATTCATCTTTTTCACTTCGCTGTGGTATATTATGTTCTGATTTTACCATTATTTACCATGAAGACAAATTGAAAAACTAAATGTTATAAAGTTCTGATTTTACATACTGTCTCTACTTTTTCTGATTTAGGGTTGTGTAGATCTTGACATTAAAGCTGACAAAGATGCAGTGACTTAACTTGATGAGAGTAAGGCAAGGTTATCAGCGAGGCTGCTGTCTAAGCAGCAGGTTTGTGCTCCACTGCTCGCAGCTTGTTCTGAACAGTCATCTGCACTACATCTTTTATGTTCTTGATCAGGTCCTCCAAAACACATACACATACACACACACACACACACACACACACACACACACACACACACGCACGCACGCACACACACACACACACAAACAGAATTTAAATTATTATGATCAAATAAATAAAATAAAATATTGCAAATAAAATTTTAAACATTAACTGGTTACACTTTGTTGAGTCAAAGCACTTCAGCTGGCAACAGCTTCACTGACTATGCAAGGTTCATCATGTAGCTGAGCAGAGATCATTAAGTCATTAACATGGTACCTTGAAATTGGTTTCTCCTTGCATTTTAGAAGATGATATTTCCTGATGAATGACAGACAGATTCTGAGCAAAGGTCACCAGAGCTCCCTGGAGATCCTCTGACACCGTTCTATTAACGATACACCAGACAAACGAGTTTACTAATGATCCTCCTGTTGCCAGCTAAGAAACAATCACCTTGTTCATCTGATGGTAGTGGTTAAATGAAACTTTCAGCAGACAGCATCCTCAGTCTTTAGTGGGATAAGCACAGGGTGATTTAACTGATACAGCACTGTGTAAGCTAAATGATTTGTGTGATAAATATATTAAATAACCCTCTGCTTAACAACTTCTACAGTTTGTAACAACATTTACAAAGCCAGAGGTGGCATCTTAATCCTCTAAAAGAATTGTTATTATCCAGTCTGGAGAATATTTCAGCCACCTAATCCTCTACCATTTTTGCATGTGTTTGTCTATCTGAAGAGAGCAAGGTAAAACAAGCTTAAATGTGCTCAGAATAGATTCTCCTGGAGACAAACCCCAAATTCCATTAATACTGTGTGTATATGAATATGATACAATAAGAAACACTTACATCATTCCAATACTACATCGCTCACTGCTGTCATAAAGAGCAAAGACAGTGCCTTGCTTCTTCTGCAATTTAAGTTGAAAACACACAGTCAAAAGAAGAGAGCCATCATTACATGGTATTATGTTTCAAAAAAGAACAGATGAAAGATTTATATAAATGTGAACAGGTTAATCATGACAGTTTTACCTTCATGTTAAATCTTATGCCATGAGCCTTGCACATCTTAAAGAACACATGATGGTAGAGCATAGAAAGGTTAGAGTGAAACAAATGACTCCCAATAACTGCGTAACAATTAACCACAGGAAGCTGTAAAAATAAACAAACGAACAGAGACACAGTAAAGAGACACAGACTGTAACACAATGTATGACTGCTGGCATTAGTTTTTCTCTTAGTCTGAGGTCAGGATAAAATCTATATAGAATACGAGAATAGAATAGAATAGAACAGAATAGCACACTTAATGTTCTATTATATTTTGTGCTGAAGTATAATAGGTAGCACTGTGTTTAAAATGGTTTGAGAAGAGATGGGTGAACTCCATACACATGTCCTAAGGGTCACTGTTGAGTTTGGGGAGTGTGTGATTAGTCAACATGATGAGTGTGAGGCACATGTGGTAAACTGTTGGGCCTTTCTTAATTAACTGCAGGGAGGAACAATTAATGTTTAGAATCATCCAAACACAAGATGAGCTTAACTGTATGATGCCAGTCAAAGACACTACATTTTCTGGACTGCAAATGTTTGCATTCAGTTTGAGACAGACGGACTGCTGACTGCAAAGGAGGACTACTCAACGAGTAGTACATATCACCATAATAGAGGGGTGACTAAGCACAGTAGCCTATGTGAGTGTGATAAGTAACACTAGAGAGGTTGATTACTTAAAAGTGGCAGGGCTGAAGGGGATAAAAATGTTCCTGGTTCTCAGGCACCTTTGGGGGGACAAAAAGCACAAGCCTTAAGCCCATGTGAGCTCAGGAGATAGCCCATAACTCGCTGTGACGGCTGTGTGTTTTCAGTTGTCAAACCAAGACCCTCACACAACAATAAAAGTGTCCAACAGGGATTTAATTGTGTTTGTAATATGCAGCCCCCTAATGATGGCCACTGCGAAACCCATTAACCACTGTAGTGGCTCAACTGCTGCACTGCAGCACCAGGCCACCAACTAAATGAATGCTTGATAAAATAATACAAGTCGCAGATTAACAAGCGTAAACTCAGGCATACTGCTAATAAAAGGACTCTATTGTTTAAGGCCTGGGACCAGGTTGATGAGGTGTTCAAGCATGCATACACATGCATAATGAAAATGGTATGAATTATTAATGTGTTGATTATTTAGACTCATTTATCAAAATGATAATGAATTCAGCACCTAAACACCAATTGAGCTCAGTGCGTAATTACAGTATTTAGTTGTATTTAACAAAAATGAGGAGCAAAAGATTGATCTATCTTTGTGATTACTGCAGAGGCATAACAATGTCCTCTAACATCTCAGCTCACTTTAGTGGTGTCTTTCTTGTTGAAGACAAAAATTAACAACATAATTTGGGAAGAAAACACTGTAAAAGTATACAACTTCAAAGACAGCATTTAAAAACATGATCAAAGGTGCCATTATAAGCAAACATAAAATGTTACTTTGGGTGCAATCTGATGTTCACAGCATTTCTCTCTGATTGGCATTGGCACTTCTAAACAGCCTGTGCTGCAATTCAGCGATCCTCCAGTCATCATCAAAACCATCTGGGTCATGGCCAACTGATCACTGTATGTGAGGTCCAGATCAATAGCCCAAACCTGCAAACAAGATATCATGAAGTCTGTGTCACAGCAGGTAAAAACAGACACTATAAACGTAACTCCAATTTAATGACAAAAATGGGGCATCAAAGTATTTGAGCCAACAGTTCTTATAAAGAGACGGGCCAGTCCTTTTTAATCTTTACAGTGTTATCCGTGTTGAGAAGCGGAGTGAAATGTGCACAGCCCTGCATATTTGGATTCAGTGTGCCCTGGGCTAGTTTGTTTGGCTCAGGTTTGATGAGAAGCAAAGTTCAAATATGTATGGTAAATGGCATCATTATAAGTATATTAAGGGGTCAGGTATGGTCATAGCCTTCTGCTTAAACAGGGCTAATTTCCCCAATAATAACATAATAGCTATGCCCTCTCTTCAAAAGTGGCAAATAAATCACCAGTGAAGGAGTTGTTAATAACTAAGTGGCAGTCGGCTGCCTCCTTTTGCTGTTCCTATTTGTCAAAGTAAACGCTCCTGCCACTGAATGCAAATCACTGCCTGTCTGAACCTTGTGGTCTCTGTAACCTGAGCACTTTATCTCCACTACTTCTTGGATATCTGACCTTATACAGTAACTGTTTTATATTTTATTTTGTATTGTTAGGTATTTTTAGTCAGATAGATATTGGATAGATACTTTATGTATTAGAAATGTTTAGTGGAGATAGGATGTCTAGTTAGACTGTTAAATGCTTAGTCATGCTTATGAGTTTCTACAGGGTACATCTGGTCAAGGATAACTAGAGAAAAGTTGATGACTGTCAGCAGACAGGGTGTTTAATATTATTATTATGACGTGTATAACTGTAGCCTTAGCCATAATATGTTCTTATGTTTAAGTCACGACATGTACTAGAGGTCTGTGAGAATGTTTTTAGCTACACACCACTTAATCAACAGACATACACACACATTGATTTGACTACTGCTATGACCAGCTGCAAAGCTGGCACCAGGGACACGTCACGGTTTGGCGTTTCTGTGTAGTATGGGGCTAGCCCAACCAA
>NW_018128098.1:356183-371449 GCF_001952655.1 Monopterus albus
GAGGTGCAAGATACCTGAGCGTGTAATGTTAATTTTACCTGTGATCCTCTGAATAAATCAGCACTGTTTTGAAGTTACTTGGACTGTCTCGTCTCTCAGAGTCCGTATGGTAAAAAGTACCGGGTACAACAGTATCAATTAAAGATTTTTTCAATGAATTATCAAAAATTAGCAAAAAGCCCAGAAAATCTGAATATTTTCACATTTGAGAAACTGTTTGGCATTTTTGTTTGGAAAATAATCAAAATAATTAACCAATTATTATAACTGTTGCTGAGTATTTGTGTTGTGATAATCAAGTTCAAAACAAGACAAATGTATGAATTTTTAAGGGGCTGTCATACAACAATTACTTTACAACAGTTAACCGCTTGAAGAAACACCCCAAATAATATATTAAAATATCATAGTGAAAAGATGTTTTTCATTATGTTAGAATCAAGCAACTTGTAACCCAATTTATAGGGCAGAAGTTATGCATGGAACTACAGTGTTTTTAATATAGATCAGTTTTCAATAAGCGAAAATTGTTGGAGTTAATATTATAATTTCAACATTTTGAATCTACACAATAATGACATGAAAAAGAATGCATGAAGTGTTCTAAACAGTACATGTCAAAACAATCAAAACAGCTGCAAGCTGTGTACATTCATAGTGAACAAGATTCAGCACTCAGTCACCTTTACTGCAGGGGGTACAGTAGCTACCACTGGATAGATGCAAGTCTCTATGCATCAGGTTGATACTTGGGCCTGACTGATAGACACACTCTGCCGAGCCATTCACTCGACTCACTAAAAATCATACTCCAATGTCCCATTGTCGCTCTTAACAAAGCCGTGGGAAATGTAAGCCTGGATTGTACCTGTTTTCTATTGCCTTGCATTTTCATTAAAAGCCCTGATGCTGCAGCTGGGGCCCCACCGTTCCACAATGTGAGGAAAGACTGCAAGGGCAAACATATGTGACCCATTTCTTCCCATCACACAAAGTAGGCAGCTTTTAGCAACAGGTTTGAATCTAAATTGATGTTTAAATCCAGACAGGTTTGCCCATGTGGCTCTCTTCTGTCTGAGCTGGGTGTGGGGGGTGGGGGGGATGGTTAACACTGCTCCCGCCTCTATTGAAGCACATGCTGTTTATAGTCTATTCTTAATTATGCTGTCAGTGAATCACATTTGATTTCAGGTCAACACTGAAATTGAATATTAATTTTAAGACTGTCATTATATCATTCTAAGCAGTTATGAAAAACTTCAGCTTGTGTCCCTAATATATACAGTATGTGAAATAGCATATTTCATTTTACATCTAAAATGCAAAAAATACTATGAACCACATATGTTGTTTAACCTCAAATCAATGTAATGTGGTGAACTACATAGTCCAAATAAGTACAATTCTGCTGACAAAAATAAACCTGACATAAATTCTGTTAATTACAAAATATTTAAAGTTTTAAGACACAAACTGCATTATTTGAACATTGCTTTGACACAATGTGTAACACCTAATCCATAAGATACTACCCTCTAGTGGTAAGTGTGCCCTTGGCTCATATCCACTCTACAGATTTTTATGGGGAATCCATTATGAATGCAAGCCTAAATAAAGCTAGACAGTGAAGAGACAAACAAATATAGGAGATTTATTAAGAAAATCCATCCTAAGGAGGTAGATGACAAATGGTGTATTGCTATCTGGTGGATTTTTAATGAAAGAAGAAAAAAAAAAAACATCTGATAGCGTTCAATGTCTTTTTTCAAGCCCCCTAGTAAAACTCCAGTGCTTTCTGTACTATTTTACAGGCTTAGTATTTTATAGACCATATTATAAACAGACCATTTTATTTTACAGCTCTGGATCAATAGGCAGTCAATGTAGCCAGATGGTAGGGCCAGAGGTTAAACCATCATAAACCAGTCCATTTCCAATATCATAAATCAAAAAGGTTTCAGCAAAACGTAATCCTTACAAATGAGGTAAGGCTTTGTGTCTTCTATAATAACAAGATGAATTTCAGCAGACCACTGCAGGTAACCAGGCAGGGGTTAAACAGTGACAGGGCATCCCCATGAAGCTGCCAAATCACTTTAGAGTGACCTATTGTCTGAAAGATAGGTGCCTCTAAATTTCTCAGCAGTGTAAGGTTAAAGGGCAAGCCTTAAATGGTGGAATCAGTGTATCAACACAATAAGACCTGACAGTTTATTAGATGACCTTGTCACACATTTGATCCCTGTGTCCAGTGTTTGACTTGCCTGTTTTCAAAATCCCTGGGGAACAGTATGGAAGGTACCTATCTGCTTATATGGATCTTTGATCCAGCCTATAAATTGATCTACTGTATTTCAATAGTGTGGGGAAACTGACAGCTTTGATGCCATGTGTTGCAACAGCCCAGACCATATTATTTATCCTGGTCGCATGAGCTAAAGCCTTCTCTTGCCCCAGCTGTCTTACCTTCTGCTCCATGGTGTTGTGGTTCAGAAAGGTAGCAAGGTCCACAGAGACATAGCCTATGATAAGGCGCTGCAGACAGGCCTGGCCGACACGCATGCAGATGGAGTGCAAGGTCTCTGGGTGTACAGAGGTCTGGGGAACAGTAGAGCCTATAGTTTCCAGTTGACAGGAGCCATGAAGCTGGTCTCCACAGGACAACATGGTCACCTCAACCTCAGGCACCAGCAGCAGATCTACTGTCAGACAGGTGATACTGTCTGAAGGGGGGTAGGCCTCCACCACACCACCTAGACACAGAGTGAGAGAAGAGAACAGTACAAACCTGTTATACAGCACCTGAAATTCCTCTAGCATCTGTTTAACAGCCAAGTAACATAAAAACCATTTAATTTTTCAGTTCACATCGGCAATATATGAGAACTACAAAGGACAGAAAATGACTGTTAGCATATTCAAACTGGTATATTTGCAGGTGAATTGCATTCAGTGCCTGACAATAGGCATCTGACCTTGCCTGAGGAAGGTCTTCAGGAAGCAAGTCCAGTTGGGATAGCAGGAGGTTTTAGTAGGCCGGGCATGACGGGCCAGCCACTCTGGGATCTCATCTAAATACCTGGGCAATACAGACTCCTGCAGAAAAAAAAGTTTAGGTAAATACATTAGGGATCTATTGAAAATGAGTTGATGACAGATCTCAGGACATTATGCATGTTCATTTATGCAAACAAAGTCAATAACAAGTCCTGGCAATTTTATTTTTCCCCATTGTTAAAGCTTTGTAAGTGTTGACTACATTCTTGGAAATGCCCTTGACTCCAGTGACTGCTTGTTATCCTTGAGACCTTTGGTGGCTGCTTCAATTTCTGCACGAGTGTCTGATGGATACTGCAGGAGGGTCTATCTGTGAGTGACAGCCTATTATCAGAAGGCCTCAGGAGTCTAATGGCTTTAACTCACAGCCACGGAGACAGCACCTGCCCTCAATAACAACTCTCTCCACTAGGCAGCTGATGAATACCTAAGCTAACCCATCTATCTGGGGATCAATCTGGGTTTGACTGGGATCGACATCACTCGTTTCTGTAACTAGGAAATGCCATAATGGTTTCACCGCTTAATGATGCTGTTAAATTCTAACTTTTGTTTTCAGTGTCTCAAACAGTTTGGTATCTCAAACACACTGTGTTCTTTGATAACACTTCAATACACTGTAGTTAAAGTAATAAGAATGCCTCTACTGAACCTTTAGTTGTCATTTTATACCTTATATATCAAATTATAAAACGACAACTAAATGCCTATGTTGACTGTATAAAAAGTACAAATACAGTGTTCCATATGTAATAATATCTTGTATGAGTATTAAACAGGAATTTAATTTACTTGTATGCATTAAAATACGTGAAAACTCCTTGTGATTAAATTCTGAATAAAAGTAAAGTGTTTTTTCATTGTTCTATTTTGAGCATTACTTTGTTTTGAGTATATGCTGTGTGGTTTCACTGGTAACAGGACTGAAGGTTTTGCTGTTGATATTCCAGTCATGTAACAGCCATCATCATATTCAAGTACTGTAAGAGGCGAGGTCAAATGCTACACAGTGATTCCCCCTATACAAACCATAAAGTACACAATGGTGCGGCAAAAAGTGTAAGGGAACGGTTGTCATTTTCAACGGAAGAGCAAGCTCACCCCAGGACTTTGCCTATGCAGTTCACAGAAACAGCAGGACAGGAAAAAAAATAAAGAGAGGTATTTTGCAATAAATTATTTGGACTTAAACTGCGTACAGTGCCCCGTGATAGGATTCAAGCTTTGCTTGGTGTCCACATAAAGCCATACAATCTGGTCATAAATAAAACAGATGCTGCCCTGCCTCTTTGATTGCCATTTCATCTCTCCATTACATAGTAAAACAACTGAGAAACTACAGTAAGCTTTGGGAATAGAAGGATATAATCTGACTAGTCATACTTTTTGTATGAAGAATAATTTTCTGAAACACTGACCAACCAAAGCTTCAACCTTAATCTACTACAGCCATGGCTAATTTCATGTGTAGGCTTAATAATAAAAGGAACATTGAGTTACTTACTTGTTCTTATACCTGGTTAAATTTAACATAATAGTATAGGGACCGCATATTTCCTCTGCTTAAAGAACAACAAGCATTTGTGAAACTAACAGAACCACTAAAAGTCTTCACAAGGTAAATTTAGGTTAATTACGTTAAAGCTAAACCTTAGCTATTTAAACCCCTTCATGCAAACAAAGCTTACCCAATATTTAGACAGAAAACATCTGTATAAAATGTCCCTCTACCTCTTCAGTGGTAGTGATTATCAAACGACCCATTTCGTTGACAGCCTTAACCTAAATAAGGTGCTGCTCAAGATCTGTTTGTACACAGCATGACAAAAAGAAGTACTCCATCTGTTGACGCCATTAGGTGTAATTTTTACCCTCTTGTGCCTAATGATCCATATGCAGGCTGTGTGAGCGCTTAAGTGTGTGTATGACCCCCTTCAGGCATTGCATGGGTGCAGATCTACATGTCTTTAACCTCTCTCTGTGTAAATTCTAAAAAGACCTAGGGGCTTTCTGCAAGCTGAAACACTGTGCTGGAGGCTGTGTGCCTCACAATATTTAGAAAAGCACACTATCTGCTAGACCTCTTTGGAAGCTACTCTAGTATAGTTGTGATCCCCCCTTGTCCTCATTGTTGTAGCCTTTTGGGCTTTCTTTTGCGTGGCTAGAAGGGATCTGATTGTTGACCACATGGTATTCTGGTGTCAGGCTTCTTCATGCTGAGCCATCAGAACAATAATTAAAAAAGAAATGCATACAGTTTATGTAGGCTAAGACCAAACATACTCTCTAATCACCTCTCTACCTTTACACTGATTATAAAGAACGTGAGGCATTCCACTGAATTGTAAAATTTATATTATACACTTTAATCATCACTTCTTTTTCTTTTTTTTGGTAAACAACCATCTTGTGAAGAACTGTTAAATTATGAATTAATATTTAAAGTGCTTCATTTGATCATTTGTATTTCATCAATAATTAATGAAATTGTTGCAATTTTCATAAACCTAGCTTTAAACGTATATTAACCAAATGCTTAAATGCTTGCAAATATTCAGTATTGCAAATATCTATCCTATTCACTGGCTGTCAGCACTGCAATTAGGTCTACTTCTTTTCAGCAAAGTGCTACATTAATGAGCGCTATATCTCAAAATATACTGCCATGTTGAAACATCCATCTACAATTTCTGCTGTGAGGAGATGGCAAAGAGGAGATACTCTGGAATAAAATATTTATATGTGTGTACATAATCAACAACACTGTTCTGTAATCCTTCAGCATATAGAGCTAAATTACTATCTTCAATATACACTAGTACAACAACAGAAGGACGATGGAATACATTTAAGGGGCTAGTACATTTTTGGGGAAAACAGTGTCATAACAAAAAAACATGCAATGAGGAGCACAGGATGTGGGTTTTGCTTTGATTAAAAGAGCAAGGTGTAGAATAAAGGCCAGTTAAAGTGTTGTGTCCATATGGCCCAGAAGCCCTAAGGCTGTCGGCCTACACTGGGGGCCCCGGCACTCTTCCCTCTCCATGGGACCCCAGCTGGTGAAACAAACCCCATTTACTTTCCTGTGCTGCCTCAGCCACCATTATGGACCTTGGCTCTGGCTCAGCCACTCTCTGCCATAATTAACAGCACCAATGCCACAACAATTACAGCCCCGCACTGCACATACACTGTGAATCAAAGAATGAGCTAATAGGAACAAAACAGAGTGAGCCATAAGAAGCTTGGGATGACTGCTGTTCTTTCAAATGGAATAAAAAGTAAAATCATTGTGCTCCAAGCCCACAATCATTAGCCTGTAATTAGTTTACACAAAGCTCCCAGTTAAATGGCAAAATACGGTAATTAACACATGACAGAAAATCAAAGGCTACTTTGTAAGCATATGAGAAATAGGAGCCAGGGGCTCAGAAGCTGTGTACAGATTGCATCTATACTAAATGAATGGTTTACCAATGATTAAAACTATTTTATTTGTTTTGAATAGGATTAAATCTGATTAAAGATTAAATCTGAATTTATGTGTTGAGGAGAAAGCAAACGTTGATAACGTATTTGTACAATAATGTTCTCTTCACAAATCGAGTGAGTGTCTTGGACAGAAAGAATGCATGGTGTTGTTATATTAAAACAGTCATGTCCAAACATGTCAAATTTTATTTATATAACCTAATATAAATCATATTTTGCCTCAGTGGGGCTTTAGAACACCCTATGTCCTTACACGCTCGGATAGGAAAAAGAAAACCTCAGGAAGAGCAACTGAGCAGAGCAGATCAAAGCATCAACTTTAACTGTAACTCAGACTTAAAGTGTTTAGTGTCATCTGCACATTAATATACTTTAAAGACATTTGTAATACAAATGGAATTAGGTGTGAATCTTTCTGGTATTAATCTGCAGGATAATCTTTAAAATATATATATGCATGTCATTTAACTGTCACTGCCAGTGAGGTAGGGCATTACTACAACTGGACGAGCGTTTGTTCTTCCCAACATGCCAACACTAGTTGATGTACAGTATGTGCCTAAGATAATGAATAAAGGCTGTGTGTATAAACAGTTATTTTATGTAGTAATTTAATGTTTTGTGGTTCTGGGGACAATGCTCAAATTACTGTACTACAGGGACCAGCACTGTGACAGTTACGTTAAGATACCCATCTCTAAGCTAAGTGATCTCTCTGACCCTACTGTGACCCATGCTTTTGTTCATTCAGTGACAGAAGTGAATCTAACCCTTTTTGAGCTGTCTCATTTCAACAAGGAGCACAATTGCCATTTTAATATCTAGCTGTTACTGTAATGTTATCTGTTAAGTATCTAGTTGTTACCATGTTAACTTTAAATGGCTGATTCCTCATTGGTATGAGTGTAATAATAATAGCAATAAACTTTATTTGTATTGCACTTTTCTAAAACCAGTACTTTGGAGGGAGCCATAAAAACAAGACATAATAGTAAAAAAAACATCAATTTAGGGAGAAGTAATAAAGAAAATAAAGAAAAAATGAAAACACAAACCTAAAATTCAAGCAAATTCAATAAAACATTGTATAAAAGTAAGTGTATAAAATGTATTATAAGAAGTGTTCATATAGTTTATGGCAGGGAGGGAATGACATACAGTAGTCCCTTAAGTCACATCTTTACCTGAATCCATTTTGTGTTCCATAGCTCAGGACCATAACGATGGTACTCCTGCAGGGCCCAATTATAGCAGTTAAGATGGCATATATCACAGTATGCAATACCACGGCCACCATGCTCAGAGTCCATCTTGAAAAGCCAGCGCTGTACATGAATGTTTTGAGTCATAAGCTCAGCCAGTGTTTCATGAAGCTAATCAAAATCAAAAGAAAAACGTGAATTACAAACCACGTAATATAAATTACTACAAGTAAAGGTTGAAACTGAAAATGTGTTCTTTTATGTTATCAGGTACTAGTGAAGTACCTCACTTGTAATAGAGTTGGTATATGCATTTGTGTTTAATCTCTGACCTGGTTTAGTGAGAAGATGTCGCCTTGACCAGGAGGTAAATCAACCTCTGCCGCGGTGAAGATCCTCCTCCCTCCAGACTTTGTGCTATAAAGCTGTGCAATGGCCGGTTCTGGACCCAGGATTGGCACTCCCAGCTCATCTGCCACTGCCAGATCATCCACATGGGCCATTCCACCCACGATATAGGCCTGCTTACCCTGAATCAGGTTCCTGATGCGTCTGAGGGTGCGTGGACTGTACTTGAGCAGCGTAGACAGGCACATGTTATAAGTCTAGAAGAAAAGAGGGGGGAAATATTACTGCAGGAGCTAAGAGTTCTCAGTGTTTCTTCCAAGGGTTGTTTCTTGACCTGATTTATCACTGTATACACACAACAGATCTATTATTGTAATAGCCAGTAGGGCTTTGACCTCTCCTGGATTCCAGCAGGTTGAATTGATAAAAGCTGCCTGTGGGACGCTTCCTCTATCCTTCACATCTTTATTGTGTGCTAGCAATGAGCTCCTTGGGAATACAACTAATTACTTCACATCTGTATTTATTTGATCCACATGGAATTATCCCTTCTGTCACTGGCAGAATGCGCTGCCAGCCATGGGTAGCAGTGATTCATTTCAGCAACATGTCTGGCACAGTTTAACAACAAAACAGCAGGAAAATCAATGGAAAGAAATGAAGAAGACCATGTTATGTTGCACATTCAACCTAGTGCAAAATTATCTAAAAAGATAGGCAGAATGAGTGCATGTAAAAAGACAATATAAAAACACCTTGATTTATTGCAATGACGTAATCAAAACAATTTAGTATTTCAAAACTGCAGCAGTAATTTGGAATAAACAGTTATTTAAATCACCTAATGTGGAATTTAATTATTTACTGAACACCAACTAAAGACCATGTATTTTAATTAAGTATAACTTAATTTAGCTCCAGTGTATAGACTTTAAAATAACACTGATGTTTAATTTCAACAGTAGTAAAAGGGGATAAAAATATTATAAAGTGTGAAGTTCTCAGATGACAAGTGTGTGGTAATAATCGCCTCTAGTACCCTCTAGAGGAGAATTCACCAACTACAGATGCTTGTAGCACCTCTACAACATAATACCATCAGTTTCACTACTATTCTAAGATTCTGTATTTTCAAGTTCTTTCTTGAATATTTACATTTGCGCACAAACAAATGTGATTGACCTTACCGGGAAATAATCTAGAGCCTCAGGTGTAAGGATAATAAAGCGTCTACCAAACCCATCTGTGGCTCCATCACACCTCAGGAGGCTGGTGTAATAGTGCAAGATGTCCTCCCCCAGATGTCGGGGGCACACATAGATCACCTCCACATTTTCATCTAAATATAAAAAAGTGGACTTCACAAAGTGCATGTTTACAGTAAAGCATACAGAGAAAGTCACTGTGTGTATTTATGGTGGTGAGGCTGAAAAAGCGCTCACCTCTAACATCACACAGTCTGCTTATTTGGATATTCTGTAGGATGTCAAATCCCCTCAAGTTCAGTCGCTGGCTCTGAGAATATCCTGTCGGAACAAAGTCAAAATAATTTGCACAAAACTTTCAAGGACAGATTCAAACTTCTTTAATTGGCTTTATTCAAAATCTGTAGTTCTGTACAAGTACCCTCAGATGTAGCTGGTACTACGGGGTGAGGCAGTTAAGGCTGATCACACAGTAGTTTATTGTAATGATTAATTTAACTTAATAACTAGCAGGTGCTGTGTCTGTCATGTGCTAGGGGTCCTGCTGCACCATGTCCAGCCACCACTGAGCCACATTCAGTGATATCTCCAGGATGGTACTCTATGTCTGTCTGGATTTCTGCCTGAGAGAGAATCCTCAACTGAATCAAGGTAATTAAATGATTGGATTCATGCTAATTAACAACAATGGGGTTCAACTTTCTAATTATCCTTGCTCACACAGCACTCTCTGTAGCCACCCCAAGTGCAAATAAAGCATTCCATCTGCTAGTAATTAGCCTTAATAATTTTAGACAATCGCTCAATGATTTACAATGCACATGCCTGATTACAGTCTAAATGTGAGTGCCATGGTGAAATTAGAACAAGAACAAATCATAGCTTGCATTCAATATCCAGTAAAACATAGCAACTTTTTCCTCTTTTGTGTGTGTTTTTGCACAGCACAAAAAAAGACCTTTGTGCCTCTTGCAAATATTCAGCATAATGGCTTTTCATTTGCTTAATCTGCAAATTAAATGGCAATTGAGACTAAATTGTTCAGTTCCCTGGTATGGGGACTGTCATCATCCTGTGAGTGCTTTCCTGCAGAGAGTCATTTGAACGAAACGGAGTGCCTCCACCAGGGCCACAGACTGGGGCAGCAGAGTGGTGAGACGGGATGACTGCTGCTAGATCAGATGTATGTGTGTGGGTGTGTGTGTACAAGGCAGAGAAAGCTACCTAATGAAGGGATGTGGATAATGGTCCTCTTGGAGGACTGGATGTGTTTCCAGTTGGCTGCCAGATGCTGCGGATGGAGAAAAGGAGTAATCAGTGAAGGGACTGCCTGAGCGTGTACACACATACAAATCATCACATCATTGCATAGCTAAAACACATCAAGCCAATCTCTCTGGGCTAACGGAAGCAAACCAAGCATAAAATACCACGTTAATTAAATTAAGCGTTTACTTTAGAAACATCTTCTCACAATTAATTCAATCAGCAAGGTACATGATGCTACTGCCAGGGGAAGATTAGCAAGCTTAATTAACAGGGTATGAATGTTTAAAGAGTGAGAACATACATTTAGAGCATGTATACACACACAATGATGTTAAAACTAAATGAACTTGTAGGCACTAATTAGTTTTGTGTTCAGTGTTCAGCTCAGATGACACCACAGACATGCCTCTATGATGAACAGGTAAAGATTATAGATGAAAAACTATGAAAACTGTGATGTCTCTTGAAGAGCTAAAAATAAATAAAATGTCTTAAGCTTATGACAGCAAGGTCCTGCTATGGCAGAAGATATATATATTTGAAGATAATGAGTATAAAAGTTGTGACACCCTGGAGAAAAGCTGACCTTCACAGCTTAACAAGGCATATGCTCCAAGAAAATGTAAACTCTAGAATTGAATTATCTAGTAAATGTAATTTAAATTAAACTGCATTAAATTAATTTTGGTGTAGTTTATATTTTATAATTACCCCATTCAAACAACTTCATGTGTGAATGTCTCAATGTCAACACATTTTATGGGATATATTTAAAGTACCTATAATACTTACAGCGGGTCATTATCTACTGTAATATACCATCAGAATGAATTGGGCACTTTTTTGCCCTTGATCCCTAGACATCATAACCACTGTTTCACTCTGTTTTCTTTTGCTATCAATGTGACTGCAGTTTTATTTTGTTCTTCTGTCTGCCTGTGTATTTCTGCTGTTCTTTATTGTTCATCTGTCTCACATCTGCTGTTTTCTTACTTATCCGTCTTGCTGTTTGTTTCTGCTGATCCACTCATTACAGTTTTATGTCTATCAGGTTCTTTTTTGTTGCACTAAAACACATTATAGTTCAAGCTGCACACAGTGATTAATGACACTGCATGAATACTTGCATGGCATTGCCCCACTTCTGTCCTTATTTTTAAAATCACTGACTGGTGGTTGTAGATGGCAGTACAGACTCTTAGTGCCTCTGAGATGTTAGTCAGAACAGTAGTCCCCCATAAAACACTGATGTTTATGACTGAATGGGAAATAGAACTTTTGAGTAATGGAGGTAAAAAATACAGTAGAACCATAATTTCCTTTTTAGCCTAAACTGTATTTTACAGACTGTAACAGACCTGTATTTCCACAGAATCAAACTGTTATAATTAAATCTTAGGGTACATTACATAAGAAAAAGAAACATTTAAAGATTATGCAGATAACTTAATAAAATCAGATGGTATAATGTACATCCAAATAGGATTTGTCATCTAATTTAATTCAGACATCATAAATAAATCTGACTCCACAGACAAACAGACAAAAGAGAATAGAGCAATATTATATAAGAGAGTGCAAACAGCATTTTGATATAAGGAATATCACCTGGGCTCTACTGCGAAAATTCTCCAGTTGTCTAAAACGCCGGGCCTGCAGGGCCTTCCTGACACGCTGCACCTGAGTGTGCATCAACCATGAGATGGCGATAATCCCTGCTGCCCACTTGCGCCGGTAGTGGCACAGGTAGGCTGTCCGAGCTACATAGCGCCTCCAGCAGGACTGGATGTGGATGGCAGCTGCCTCAATGCCTCCCTCTCCCTTGTAGCGCTGGCCTGGGCGTGACACCAGATTCAATACCTCCTCCCAGTTTTCAAGTACTGAGAGGAGGTCAATAACTGGAGGAGCCTTGTTCCAGCCATTATCCCAAGCATGGCCAAACTCCACCAGCTGTTCCCCTCTCACTTTGGCTAGAGGCACAGCAAACTCCCGGAGCAGCTTTTCCAGGGCCTCCAGAGCATATACCACACTGCTCCAGCACAAGCTAAAGCTCTGCTTGAAGTGACAGAAATCTACCGCCACTGGGTTGATCTTTCCGTTTATGATGGTAAAGGTGTGTTTTCTGAAACTTCCAGGAATTTGCACTGGTAGATTCTATTGAATACAATGAAACTGGTGAGAGGCAACCTAGACTTTGATAAAACAGTTAAAGGAATTGAAATATTGTTCATACCTGAGGATTTTTAAGAATAAGACCAGTGCTGCCTTGCATCATACTCTGGTGATCCATGCTCTTTGAGGCTGCAGAGGGAGGTGGTGTCTTGGTGGTCCAGAGAGGTGTGTATTCCCTGCCTGTTATGTTGCAGGTGGATCTAGGTTCTGTTCTCCATTTCAGCTGCTTATGAAACCTGGACTTCAGGTGACCTAAAGTCATAAACAGATGGGTTCAACTGTACTCTATCAGTGGTTAATCAGTGGCAAGCAGTCAGCACTGTCAACTCAAGTGGCAGCTGTCCCTACTTCAACAGAGTCAGTAATGAGTTTAAACCAAAAGACAATCAAAACATTGAGAGGTATGGCAAAAGTGAAAGAAAACAGAAGACAAAGCGCACAATTCCTAGTTCTGTAGCAATAGGCCCTCACAACGCACAGGACTGCCAGTGTCTGGCAGATGATTTATTATTGGGTTTCCATGGCAAGTTCCTTTTTTTAACAATACATTTTTGGAAGGTTGACAGTTAGAGAGAGACAGAAAACTAGAGACAAGAAACATGTGCTTTAACCATTAGGCCACCAGATGCTCCCATGGCAACCTTCTTAAAGGTTCAGTATTTCCAAGGGCATAACCTTTCTTTCTGCTGACCAAGACATTAAAAACCACATGAATCAGTCAAAAACAAAACAAAAACAATTAACTTGAAGACAGAATCAGGTAAAATGTAATATCTTCTGTAGAACCTTTGGAGAAGCACTGACCTATCTTAAAAGAGTATGAATCCTCTCTAGGGTGAAGAGAAGCAGCTTTGTGTTGGATTGACATATGAAGCCAACTCGTATCTGCCACAAAAAAAAAGAAAACCACAATAAAAAACCCAGCTTTTAAAACATCATATTTGTTCTTGTTCTTGAAAATATCAGACAAGAACGATTAAAAATACTAGGTAATAATAGGGAAGACAGAATGCTACATTAATATTAAAAATCTAAATAATAAATGATGTAAATTGCAGTTAGCAGTTTGTCAGTAAACATGAAGTAGTGCCCTGATCAAAGTGTCACAACAGCAAACAAACAACAAACTGTAACACACAATCAATCACTTCCACACATTTGTATAGAGTGTAACAGAGGTCAGGTACTGTAGATGTGGTGAGAAGGTGAAATGTCTGCTTAAAGTACCTGTCACCGTGTTCTTTTCAGGTTTCGTCAGAGTGTGACGGCCCCTTGGCTCAATGGCTTCAAGATTCATCACAGGACCAGTGATTATTCTGTGATGTTTTGTCTGAACAGAACATGATATAAGATCAGATTTGGTTGAGTATTTCCTGCTCTGGCCCTGAAATGTTGCTGCCCACAGCAACAGAAGTCCAGCACTAGTTAAATCAAACAACAATTTGAAATTGAGAGCTTGACCATGTCTAAATTAAATGTTTTTAGCAGCTAGGTTTTTATTTTGTTAGTATAAGTGCTAATCAACCATCAATTAGACTCATGCCAGCTTGATGACGTCAGAAAAAAAACTTTCTATGAGAATATGTGTGAAAGAGAGAACAGATGATTACAAATGACAGATTTTCTGAGTTCATTAGGAATTTATAGTATCTACAAAACTAGCACTGCCAAAGTTGTAAACTATCCTCTATCCCACTTCCTGCAGCAATTAATCTTAAAGTAACCAAAATTACACATTAATCTTAAAATACTATGATGTAATTGTGTCCCACTAAATTTATATCTTTTAATGCACACTAATTATATTAAAAGTAAAGATAATGGCCTAATTAAAAAAAAAATCATTTAAACTAACCTTAACTTATTCATTCATGGCTAGAGAACATCTCATAAAACAAAGTTTATGCTACTGCTCTTCCAGACTTGTCACCTAATGTCCTTTCCTTCATTTTCCTCAGACCACTGAGTTCTCTGACAGACCACAGGTAGTAGCCAGGTGCTGAGAGAATCTCCCCTCAAAGGCACACATCTGCTTCAGATGGGTTTGGGAAAAGGTGGCACCTTTTGTAAAATTGCTAAAATGCCAAAGCTCATCCCCTGGCATGGGTACAGAGCGAAGATGAGCTGGTCTGAGCTGCAGGAGGATGCAGCAGGCAGAGAGCCAGTGGGTAGCAGTTGGGGAAGCTACGGCTGTCTTATTGGCATGCTGGAGCAGGTACCCACTTCTGTCCTGAGACAGCTGTAAACCAGTAGCCCATAGCACAGCAATCAGGAGCCTGTTTCTTTACAAGAATGCTGATGTGCTACAATCTGCTGTTTTCTGCTTTCTGCAGCCAGCACTTCCATCTCTCCTATATCAGAGTGATGGTCTTGGCCTTGGTTTCTCATGTCAGGTATAGATTCCCAAAAACATATTGGGAAAAAAGCGTGTAAAATATATCTAAAACTAATGTCGACCTTTGCAAAGATTAATTTGTTTGCTGTGGTAAGGCCTGGCTGTCATCACTAAGCCAGAATGACC
>NW_018128098.1:371567-403696 GCF_001952655.1 Monopterus albus
GCAGGAGACTTGAAGCATCTATTAATGCAAACCTGTACCATCAGTCTTCACTCCAACCTAAAATGTCTTTTCTGGGGTTTAAGGGAGTAAGAATCAGGGAAAGGAACGAGGATGTTCAATTCATCTTACTGTAGCAGAAGCTTTGTAATACTTCCTAATCAAATATTTCCTGAGGCATGTGCTGTATGGTACGATTAATATCAACAAAGGCTCAAGACACAGGAATCAATTTCTGATTGCACAAAGAAAATAACTGTAGGACATAATACTGTATTATTCAAATTAAAGTTTAAAACTTCATATTTTCCAGCAGTAAGACAGAAGTGTGAGAAATTCAGCTTCATAACTAAGAAAGCCAAAATACCAGATATAGCCTGATTTCCTTGACAAAAGAAGCCCAGATTCTTCTGGCTGTTTTGTTTTACAAAGCCACAACTTCAGTTGTCAATCCATGATTGTCATGTAAGCAACTCAATCTGACAACAAACAGCAGTACATGAATATGGGAGAAAAACATTACCTCTATTCTACAAAGAGTGTGAAATGCTCCAGGGCAGACCTGAGTTAGTTAAGTTCATGTTACTAATTTTAAAACCCACCTGGAGCACAGAGTACATTGCAAAGAAAACAATAAATGTATGAAAACCATAAAGACATGAAAGTCATATACATCAAAGTATATGTTTAACATTATTTATACCTTGAGTAAGTGCTGTAATAGTTATTATGATACCAATGGCCAAAAGAATACTGTATTATTTTGGAAGTACTTTTTACATTTTTATCAAGTCCTTTAATATAACAGGTAAGAGATCATGAGCTATTTTCAAGAGGGGCCTGTGTAGAAAGATAAACATATACAGTTTAAAATGAACATAAAATGTGCTGAAATCTGCAAAACCTAATCAAAGTATAGTTTCTATAGAAAACATGAATGTCATAAAAATCTAACACTCCCAGGCTTCAGCTAAAACTAAATTACCCTATATTCATAATCAGATTACTTACTACATTTGTGCTCCTCTTGTGGACATCAGGGAAGGATATCCCACATTTCTGGTGCATAATGGCTCTGTGGTTTGGGTGAGTGAGATTACACTGCAAATGCATGGCTAATGCTGACTTGTGCTGAATGAGAACAGATAAAGGTAATGTTAATGTTTCTAACAAGAGTATATATTGTAGCTTGTACTCTATATTACTTTGTAGAAAAGGAATATTCATTTGTTATCATAAATAGTAATCTACCTTTTCCTGAGGTGAAGCCCTTGGAAGGTCTTCCCTTTGTGGGTGCACATCTGGGATACTCTCCAGAGAAGGTTTCCTGTGTAGTGTAAAGTCTTTATCTCAGGCTTACAACATCCATCACCAGAATGTATGGAACTCTAACAGTGACATGATTAAGTGTCCTAACCATAGACAGTTATGAATAACCACACATGCAACCTTGTCCTTACCATTTGGGAATCTGCACAGTCTTTTTGCGTAAGTCTTCAATGGCTGGAAGAACCAGCAGCTGCTTATTCACTGTTTTCAAATAATCCTCTGCATGTTTCTGTTTACAGTTAAAGGACAGAGAAATTGTCCAGTTTGTAATCCAGCTAAATTTGTCTGGAGTTTATTTAATATTATTGCTATCACTGCTTATTCCTCACCCTGATGCTATTTTCCGTCTTGCGAATGGCATTGTCCAGGGCTTGAACGTCCAGTGTTTCGTTCCTCTTGCCGACAGTGATTTTCTCAAGACTGCATTTGAGTTGTCTCAAATCATCTTGAACCTGTAGAATACATTTGTGATGTTAATACTGTAGATAACAACAGGTGTTATGTTGAGATGTGTTTCCCCTAACCTGAACCCTGACCTTATCCTAAACATAAATACAAAGGGGGCGCTACTAGAAATACAGTTTTAAAGGGGGGAACACATCCTAAAGGGGAAACACATTTCGACACAACACCGGCCTAGAAACAGTCAACAATAATGTTAATTTTTAGATATTGCATATTTATAGCTTAGATAAATATCTTTTAAAATAATCAGAAAAGTTAACAGTCTATGTAACAATATATTATTGTGTTTAATTTAAAAAGCATTGTGGACATAACTTGATATAACTGAAAAAATATCAAGCTCAAACTTACATTGATTAGAAAGCGTGACGCAGGAAAGTTAAACTCCTTAGCTAAATTAAGCTAACTAAATTAGACAACATTAACCTTACCTGAACTAGAACAGCTCCCAACCTATCTTCATTTTTAAGCGTGTCAGACATTTTTAAATAATGTGTTTAATAATATGACTTATGACATCTGTCACAATATCATAAAGCAATGCAACTTTTATGTTCACTACTGTTTCCAAACCAGTTAGCTGGTCATCAACGAAAATCATCGACCCGTAGTCGTAACCATACCAACGAGAAACCAATTAGTGTTTTGTTTAGCCCCCGAGTTTTACTGCCAGGCAGTCCTCCCTCCCATTGCATACGTAGAAAAGCATTGGTCACTCTTTTGCTACAATTGCCTGATGGTGCTACTTTCATCTTATTTCAACATTAACGTAAACATACCTTATAAGTTTATCGGTAGCGCGACTGGGCGAGGTAATGCTTTTCCTGAAAGGTCAAACTCAGGGCATCAAATGTACCTCTCATTCAAAACACTTCGGTACAGGAAGTGCGTTTGGTGCATTGATCTAACATTATGGTTTGATGTCAGTGCCGCCATAAACACATATTATTTTATATTATTTGACCAAATAACCTAATGCTAACGTACATAAATGTCCCGAAGAACGTTGTTACAGTGCTCCCTCCCATTGCATACGTAGAAAAACATTGGTCACTCTTTTGCTACAATTGCCAGATGGTACTCTGTAGCTTGTACCCGCCCGCTACCCCACGCATAACGTTGCACCGGAAGAGACTGTCGCACAGATCAGTTAGAGTTAAAAGGTTAGCAAAGTTGGGTAACGTCACGTAAAGCTTGTCCCTATAATCTAAATAATGTCATCTGTAGAAGAAAATACAGAGAGGACTGTTCCATGCGTGCTTATCACTAGCTGTGACAGTGGTTTTAAAGAAGAAGAGCTGATAAAACGTAAGTTGAGCAATTATCGTTCTGGATTTTCAAAACAGGCTAACGTTAACGTTTAATTATTGTTACATTTAGAACAACATATAACATTTGCAGGCGCCTACATGTTACTAATAACGTAAAGTTAACTCGTTTCTCTGAGGTTGTCAAAGCTAGTTAGTTACCTTTGTGGGACTGATATAAAAATGGCAATGCTAATTGCTAACCCATTTGAAAGAGGCTAAGGACATCCCGTGACTCCAGCGGCGTTCACGTTGAAAGCAAGCGGAGCCACTTAGCCTAAGGCAATGTTTTTCTTTATTTATGTGATTTATAACAAATGTGTTTTTGCCCCAGAGATCCTCAGTTCGAAGTCTTTGCCCGAGCCGACCAGGCGAGAAGAAACAGTAATCTGGTATCCATGGACAATCAACAATAAATATTATACAGCAGATGTCAGGCTATGTGTTGTTCCAGACATTTTTCAAATGACATCAGAAATCGCCCAGTCCTTGCAGGCTTTCATCGCTTATTTTGACAGTACAGTGGTACGTAACTTAAGAATTGAGTATATCTTGATATTTTCAATAGTAATGTTAGACCTATATCCTGTGATTATGTGTGACGTTTGTGCATCGTATTTGCAGAAGGATGGTCTGGAAAAGCTACATCCTTGGATATCAGTGGTGGAGGAGCTTGCTCCAGAGGTGCTCATTCTGGTGTGTGACAAAGTCTGTGAAAATGGTTAGTTCTCCGATGCTGTGTGGTGTCTGCTAGTGTACAGAAAGCAAAGCAATGCAATTTTCAGGGTATTAAGTGACATTTGAAATTTTATTTGTATCCTAGGGGTCACCAGACATGAAGCACAGCAGTGGTGTTTGGCCCATGCCTTTGAGCTGGTGGAACTCAATCCACAGGAGCTGCCAGATGAGGATGGTGAGTTTAACAATCAGAAATTATATTTACACTGCATATGTTTGTATTTTCATTTTTGAGGTTTTCCTCATTGCTGTACTCTCATTCACACTGTTTCCGATGCTTTTGTCAGATGACTTTCCAGAATCAACAGGTGTAAAGAGAATTGTCCAGGCTCTCGATGCCAATGTGTGGTCCAGTGTTGAGATGAAGGATGGTGGGAAAACATTACCTTTGCTTTTACATTTTTATAGCACAAATATCATTTAAATATATTATTTTAATCACTACTCAAAATGACATTTCCAGGTTAACTAGAATTAGTTCAGTTGCTAAGTCCCCATTCAGTCATGACTATTTAACTCCTCTCTATATATTTCATGTGAATGTTTATATCTTTTGGTGACAGGGCACAATCAGGGCTTAGGTCTGATGAGCAGCTTGGTGGCCTCCAGACACAACAACCCACGAAACAGCCAAAATCAACCAGTCAGTGGCATTTCTTCTTTTTGCAACTATTTTTGTTTACTTTGATTATATTTTTTTACATTTGTAATTTTCTCACCATGTATTCCTACTGTCTGTCTTATGTATAATCAATTCATTTAGATTTAAATTGAATTTTAAGTCTGTCAGTTTTTGAGGGGGCATGCTAAACGTAGCGCTATGTCTGTGGCAGTCTTCCAGCTTGCCAGTAGAGGGCACACTTGTTCATGAGGAGACAAACCATACAGAAAGTAGCACAAACCGAGACTCACAGGAGGACACAGTAGTTGGTAAGTGAACACATTAATCTACGTTCACACCAAACATGGATATCTTGAAGACTGGAGATGATATAGCAATGCATCTTAAGATTTGCTTTGATTTTCACAGATGCAATGACTGATTTGGACATTCAAGAACTCGCTAATCTGACAGCCGGTGATGCAGATGTGGATAACTTTGAACGCCTTTTCACCAAATTAAAAGAAATGAAAGGTAATTGCCAAATGAAAAAGAAATGCACACCACCATCAGCAAAAGCACATACGAAAATAGCCACAACCTTTCCTTTTTAAAACTTACAGGGTTTGTGGTATGTTTGCATTGTATATGTGAAGGTCAAATACTTTTACAACTGATTTATGTTGTTTGGTTTTCTCTGACCTTAAACCTGCAGATAAAGCTTCTTCATTACCTCATGAGCAGAGGAAGGCTCACGCAGAGAAGGTAAGCAATTATATGGCAAGTTTGGACCTGTTCTTTGAGATATTGGATGCATGTTTGAGTATATTGATTTTACCAAAATGCGCATCAGTGGAGTAGAATCCTACCATTGACTTATTTTGAAGTATGTATATCACAAACTGATAATCTAGTAGTTACATAACCTCACAACCAAACTGAACTACCCCGTTCATGGCAAGCTAATAATGTGTCAGTTAAAAATGTTACCTTATCACACTATTAGAGTGATGGCATAAGTATCTTGGGTACATTTCAGTGACTGGCTCAGTAAATTGTGTAACAAAACAAAATCTGATCATTTATATCACACCAAATCTGGTTTCTAGGTTGCAAAAGCATTTTGGATGGCCATTGGTGGTGATGAAGATGAGATTGACGGGTTATCATCGGGAGAGGAAAGCTAAAGGTTGCTAGCTGTGACTCTGTCTCCTTTCTCCTGATCTTCCTCCTTTCCTTGGGCTGTTTGATCCGTGGCTCTCTGATCCAGCACCCTTCGACCTGGTTCTTGCACTTGGAAAGCGGGATGCTTACAGATGATGCTGTAGACATAGTTATGTTTACAAAGGTCTGATTCTTGAAAATATTGAAATACTGGTGTATAGTAAGAAACAGCTGGAAATCTTTATTATGGAGAGAAGAAAGCCAGTGAGTGGCCCTGATCTTCAGTCTTCTCCCCTGGGTCCCTCACTATGCTTAATCCCTGTGTGAAACTCACGTCAAGGAGTTGCAGGCGGAAAAACTGAAAGTTATATTATGTGGGGTTTAATTTATGTATTAGTCCTTAAGGTACAGTTGTCCAGATATTTTCAAGTGACAAAATGTGCCTTAATTGTAGAAGAGATGTAAGAGATTTAATGCACATTCTTGAATCAACATAAAGGTTTGTGATTTTAATTTTTTCTGCTCTTTAGTGTGAATGTGGCTTATGTGTGAGAGCAAGACTGCTGCACTACAATACTTTATAGTCCCATACAGCTCAGCTTAATTCACTGCATTCATGGGTTTCCATTTTTTGAGCCAATGTACTGTATGTCAACAAGCCACAGCTTAAAATTCTTTTTACTCGGATGCAATTTATTACATTTTCACAGATAAACAGTGGTCATTTGAGATCAAATATTAGGCTACATGAGGGTGGGGCAAGTACATAAGACTTGTAACACAAGATCACAAATTAAGAATATCAAGAAAGTACTGATACAGAAAGTACTGATACTGAACGACCTAATGCACTGTAGTACATAGTATTTCACTTTTGCACCATGTAGCTATTTTAAATAGATTACATAGTGACTAATCTTATGTACTATAAGTGCAGGATTAACACGGTGGCTTTAAAGACAAGGGCAGCGAGCATTACACATGCTTTATATTGTAGCAATGTACATTTAATATACATTTATTGGACAAACAAATTGCCACCAGAACTGAAGCATTACTCTGATCAAGTGCATCATTTACCCACAAGGAGCATAATGTACTATTGGCTAACACGTGAAAAGCACAGCCATGTTCTCTGCTACTGAGTTCCCTTCACACTTAAGATATCAGTCCACTATGATCATGGATACTGCATGTCATGTGTCCCTGTGCTTGCAGTTAACAGTAACTGCTAGTACAGTAATCTTAGGTGTGTTAAACTTAAGAGCCAGTTGACCTGCAATAGAGAAACTTGTATTTAAGGAGTACAAGTTATGGATTATGAAACTACACGTGCCTGAGGTCAGTCAGGTCCACTGTTTCAGGCAATGCATGACTACAGGAAATCACAAGCTATAAATATGTATGTACAATCATAGAGGCAATAACAAAAATATATTCCCATGCAGGACAGTATGCAAAAATAACTTATAAAATGTCTTTCACTGAGCAAAATAGTTTTGATACAAGGGATCTTTTTAAGAAACCGTGGTGTTAATGAACTGAAAAAACTTAGAAAAAAATCAACTGGACTAGATTTCTAGGTAGAAATCTAGTCCAGTTTATTTTTTTCTAAGTTTTTTCAGTTTACTATGACCTGGATGACTGAGAATCTGCACAGACGTGGTGTTAATGTCTATATTCTTTTTAAATAGATAAAATACCAATCAGGTAATGGATGCTTTCATTGTTACAGATAAATCAATATGGGTAAAGTACCTTGTACTTAAAATATTACTTAAATATATTCTATTTAATCACTACTCAATGACATTTTCCAGGTTAATTCATGGTTCAGTTGATAAGCTTCCCAATTCAGCGATTGCAATGAGTGGCACCAGGACACTGAAACACCAGTGATGGTAGCATACTCATAATCTTGACTAATTCACAGAATCAAAATGGTTTGAACTATTTAGATAATCAAGCTGAAACTGTACCAACTTGGAAAACAGATATTTCAGTCTCCTTTACAAAAAAGAAGTTACAACAGTAAGCCTGATGTTTGAATGAGTAACAAAGAATGTTTTTTTCTTTTGAAATGTACTGCAAATACCCTATTGCTGCACATGGAACAAATGAAAACCAAACAATGGTTAAGTGCTAATACAACCTTAAAATGGAGACTAAATGCTACTAAGGAAAGTCCTCTGTATATGAGGTGAAATGTTGGAGACTGAATTAATGATTTGATGAATGGCAGCTCTTTCATTATCACTAAAAGACATTTGAGTTTTCCTGTATGGTTTGTATTTAGCTGTGTAGATGGGGGAAAGGGCTGTTGGGAAGCATGTATTGCTCCTAGGACATACTAGAGCAGTTGATGCTGGGAGAGCCCATTTGGGTGAGGACCTTGTCCAGCCACTGCAAAGGGCCATTGAGATGTAGCTCAATCCAGCAGGGGGTGCTGGTCACTGTCTGACGCCTATGAGGTACAGAGAAGAAGAGATGCAACATAGTTTGTCATTACTTATAGCTTTTCATATTATAGTACCATATAATTAAAATAACTGTCAGACATGTTAACAAAACTTCACAGTCAATGCACAAATAGTCAAAAGCAAAGAACTCGATTGACTAATTCTTTAATAAGTTTCTACCAGAGATGGTTTTTTTCCCCCCCAAATTGTTTGGTGCCAGAAATATAACCCGCACCACCACCACATCCAGTGGGAATCCCCCCTGCAAAGGGGGTCTAAAATGTGTTCACCTCCCACTCCAAGTCCCCCTCACCATTGCATGCCTTCTGCATTCTTCCTCTGTTATTCAACCCTCTTTCACTGTCTCCAAGTTGCACCTCCCCCATCACACACTTTTTCCTTTACAAGTCCACTACTGTGTGCAACACTGCTTCATCCCCAGATTGAACTCAGGTCTCACAATAATCACCAATGCGTTCTTACCTTTTCTTCTGAAGTTTATGGCAAGCAGCTTAAAGATGCATTAACTAAGATTTTTACACACTTGTCTAATAAGCGAAATTGGGACAGGACATGGCGTTTCTGCTGTTACTGTATTCTAGCTTTTTTTGTGACAGTAGGCACCTGTAGTCTTTGGTTGGGTGAGTTAGGTGTTGCCTTCTTTAGGCGTATGTTCTAAATCTAGCATCTACCAGTCAAATTCTACGTCGGAATTTTTTATCAATTCTCAAGCACTAAAAGTAATTTGAAATAAAAATAAATACAAGTAATAATAAAAAAAATTAATACAAATAATAAATACATAAATAAAAATCACTAAGCCTCAAGCAGTAAAGATAAGGAATACTTATAACTGTATTGAGAAAATTACTACTTTTTATTATACTGAAAATTGGCTCACTGGAAAGTGTCCTAGATTTTAATTGGCCAAAAACATATACATTTGACATGGCAACTAATGCTAGCACTTGTTCATTTGAACGCAAACTGGCTGCCCTTTCCAATACCTTAAACAGTGCCCTTTGTCATTTTAAGGTTCTAACAATTATATACTGCAAAAATTACATATTTAGTCAATGAAATGTCAGTGTCAGAAACAAGCATAATGCATTCCTATAATTGGAAATACCAGTAAAAAAATAAAAAAATATCTACCTGTACTCAGCCCCCCAGCCCTTGACAAAACTCATGCGAATGGTACACATCCTGGTGAGCTGGTAGACAGCCTCAAAGCCCTGGTTGACTGACTGGGCAAGCAGGGTAGCAAACTCCTGGTTGTTGAAGATCTTTAGGTTGCAGCCTGCCAAAAAAAAATATTATTAGGCTTACTCAGTGTCAGTAAGTCACTAGCTGTTGTCTTTGATTGCTTCAAATGTTTGCATGTATCCTCTCATGGTAACCTGGAGGGATTTTGCAGACAGTGGCAGGATGCCAACCGTAGCGTTGGTTGCAGTTGGGACTCTGGACAAAGATGGCACTGTCACTGAGACACTCTGCAAACACTTCTCCCCCAATGTAATACAACCTCACGCCTCGTCCTGAAAAGGGAAAAGATTGTAGCTAATGCAGAGCACCCTGCTTATTATGTTGAGCAAATATAAAAGGCAAATTATATCAGAGTGGATGTGATCCCTGTGAAACAAAATTAGTACCTATATGTCTCCGTGTGAGCTCTACTGCTGAATTGCGATTTACATTTGACAGCAAGCCCAGACAGAAGCGCTCAGAGTTAGAGGGGTCTGTGAATCCGTCGACTGTGAGGGATGGCTGGGAAGCATGGAAGGTCTCTCCTACACGTTGATTCAGTTCATAGTAGGAGATAGAGCACCAGAAGGCAGACTCGCAGTATGTCACAGGTTGTAAGTCTGTGTGAGAAGAAAGTGTGAGGTGAACAAACATGTACAAAGGCAAAAGCTCCAATTAAGTCCTTGTAAAAAGAATTAACAAGTTCATGAGAAGAGGGGTTGTGAAGATGCACACTGTTGATAATGTTCCTTTTGATTTCACTTTAGTAGCTCTTTCCCATGACCCTCATAGCCCCAGCCAGGAATGGCCAAGACATACATATTTATTTTTAACAATGAGCTCCTGGTGGCTTTAGATATAATAACCTGACAAGCAGATACTATTATTATTGCATTACCTTGAGCTGTCTGTACCAGGCCTCTCCACAGACAAGAACAGAACAAAGACTCCATTCAGCCCATACTTTGTTACCACCCTGAGGCTACACCTCCCAGACAAAGTCCACTGCTCATCTATCTCTCACATACATGCTCACCCCTACAAAGATATTTTAATCTGACAGTCTTTGGACTTCATACCCCAGATAGAAAACAGATGGAGTAGTGCTATTTGATGAAGTATCGGAGTATGCCTAAAACGTGCACATGATTAGGTTGTGGCTTTTTCAAGGGTAAACACTTTTCCTGTGGTGTCAACTGTAATTGTCCTCCACCCATATCTGTCATGACCAGTCATCAAATGCCTCCTAAAGCACTGAGAAAATAGATGCTCTCTGTTCAAGTGTTAAACCGACTCCAAAACATACCGAGTGTTCACTGAACTCCTCCTACTTCATGTTGCAACAGTGAACACGGTTGTGTGTGGGGGCTCACGACTAGTTAGCATGTGCCAAAGTTTGGCCATTCTGTGCCCTACTTGCGCCATATAGGCCTATAGCCGTTTGTCTCCACAGCCCCCCCTGGAGATTACGCAATAGTTTGTCAGTCTAAATGATCTATTTTTTCCCCTCTCTTGGAGAAAAGTGGTGGAGTGTTGTTCCAGTGCATCGAGGCAGCACAGGCTGGACAATTAATCTCTATACTTGTAGTTTGACTGTGTTCATGATTTGAGAGCAAATAATAAAATTACTCTTTATGTATTTGATCAAAAACACAGTTTGTGAAACTTTTGAAACTTCTAGTACAGCTGTCTAACAATAAATTGAATTTTTTTTTTTTTTTTTGCTATAGCATGCATATCTTTTCTATAAATCACCTCTTCTGTGGTCAAATAAATAAACATGAAACTATAAGGAAGAATGACATTTTATATATTTTTCCATTTCATGATGCTACCCCCTAGTTTTGTATTAATTTGGCAGAATACTGGTCCACAAGGTGTCCATGTAGACTTGCACCATATTTCTTTACAACCAGTCAGATATTAAATAAAACAGTAATGTCAGCATTCTGCCATAGACAGAAAAGCCAGTTACACTGAGCCAAATAGCAGACTGCTACACAAGAGCCACAGACTTTGCACAGCCCACATCAGCTTTCCTAAAGTCTCATTCTTTTGTAGCTTACAAACCAAAAACACGTCTTGTCCGGCACCTCAGCTTGTTAAGTGAGTCGTCAAACAAATATTCACCAGGGAAAAGTAGTGCACTGCTAATGTCAGTTTGCTGGCTAGATAAGTAATTAGCTGCTCAGCTGCAGCACATTAAACAGCATCTAAATGTATTAGCAAATGTCACTTCGGTCTGGTTACAAACTGGTTTGGTCTTTACTCTTCAAAATAAGTGCTAACAACACACTGTCTGACCGTGTCATGTAGCTACATCTCAAGTTTGTTTACTTTGTCTCTTGTTCTCTATGGTGAACCCCAGCATTCTGGCAGCCTGCCAGCCACTGTTGCTCAAACACTGATACACCCGTTTGAAAGGAAAAAGGCCAAGGACCTTTGTCTTCCTTTTAAAAATACAAAACTACAAACAATACATTTTGAAATACACATTGTCTTATTTTACACTGCAAAAAAGGGATGCATAGTAAGTGCACATAATGAATGCTATATTCTGAATAAAGCTAACCCCTTTGGTTTTGCTTACCAAGATTACTGTTTGTGGGTGACACAGGATTGGGCGATAGGCTAGGTGAACCTGAAATAGAGTGGTAATAGAGGACAGGGTCATGAGCTCAATAAGGCATAATTAGAACAGTATGAGCTTGAATTGTGTATATATTCATGTGCCTCACCTGTCTCCATGCTGTGGTTGAGTTGGTGATCATTTGTCTCACCATCCTCACTCAGATACCCTGGTGGGGGAGTTTCTGTAAAATGCGAACACGTGCAAAGCGATGACACAGCCACCCTTCAGGTCTGATATTTTTTATGACTGCTGAAACAAGTCTTTCAACTTTCTTTATTGTCCCCAAAAGAGTGGAAATTTAGTTTGCAGCCAGGTGAATACAGACAACTATAAAATTAAACATTATCAATTGCACAGCATAAAAAAAAACCTAGACAAACAGCTGAGGCATTTACAAAATTCATTTGTTAGTCAAATTTGTAGCAAGAATTTAACAGTCCCACTGCCACGGAGGCAAAAAAAAAAAAAAGATTTAATTCCTTTAGTTCCTGTGGCAGGAACCTTTAAACAAAAACCAGATGGGAGTAAGTCAAACTCTTTCAAATTAACACAACTTAACATGACTTAACGTTTGACAAACACAAAAGACAAAAAGTCTTTTGTGGGAATGGTTTACAACTTTGTGGTTGTATATTTTAGGCCAATATTTACAATTTGAATTAAAAATTAAATTGGAACTATTTACTCTTCCTACAATAAGGATAAAACCGTTTTTTACAGTCCTCCCCAAATTAAAAGCATACTAAACAGTCAATGATAAAAAAAAATAAATAAATAAAAAAGTTTTTGAACTTTTGAGTCCTGCCTTCAGAATGAATGGCACTGTTTTTTCTCACCGGGAATATAGTTACTCTGGGGCTCAATACCAGCAGGGAAGTTAGTGTTCTCAGGAATGGATGGACTGCAGTCATCCAGCGATGAGAACTCTGCGGGGATATCCATATGTCGTGGTACTAAGACAGGAGGCAAAACTAGAGACATGCAGATACAGTCATTAAAGACAAGTTCAGTTGGCAAAAGCGTTATTTTAAACATGGTAATTGAGGTCATGAAGCAAATAACGCTCACTTGGCGTCTCCACCCTCTGGTAGTGGTAGGGGTTGATGCACACTTCATCCTTCTTGGTGTGGAAGGCAAATTCACAGTGGTCAACAGCTCTCAGTTCATGATGGGACTGCAGGTCTGGCCAGCGCCACAAGCGGCAGTAGATCACATGAGGAAGACCTTTTCTGTGGGAGACCTGGAGACGCCCATCTAAAGACCTGTCACGGTACATGGAGATTAAATGTAATCACTCAGCATTGCTTTGGTCTGTGCTCTGACTATTAAAATAAGTGTTTTTGAACTGTAAGACAAAACATTTAAGGATAAGTCAGGGAAAGGTGGGTGGAGAACACTGAAGCTTGTTTCACTCCACTACATTGTGTCTGAGCTTGTGTCAAATGAAGAAAAACCCATGACTGATGTCATCTGCAGCTTCAAATGCCACTGGAACTTCTGAATATGCTTCAATGAGTTGAATGTTCTTACACTAATGTGTAAGAACATTAGTGGGATAAGAAGACAATCACTGGCGATGTACATTAGAAAGACATTACCATAAGAACAGTTCCATCTGGTACCAAGAAATGTTATAATGTTTAAGGGCTGCTGTAAGTTTTACAAGCCACCAGATGTCACTGCACTTGCTTTGTTTTAAATCTGTTATTGGCACAAATAGAAAGAAAGCTCCAGAGCTTCATAAGGCTTCATCCACTCAGCATATACTGTATGTATGTATATATATATATATATATGACAATGATGATGAAAAAAATGATTTGTTAAAAAGAAAAGTTAAAAGTTTACTATTAAATCTTGCATGTTCACCTTTTCAGCAAACAAGTTAAAAACATCAAGGTCACTTGTGTTGCACATCTCTACACCTAATGAAGAAAACTGTCTTCAGTTAACACAATGTGGACATTTCAGTGCCTCCTGTAATTATTTCCAGTTGGTTGAGTCAACTCTACATGTAAGCACCTCAGGCCTCCACTTGGCTGCTTTAAATGCTGAAACCCCTTTCTCTTGAAGCCACATCAGAGGAGGTGATGAAAAGTTCAGCACAGAGCAGGCCCGCTGTGGTATAGAATCACTGTATCACCAACAGATAGCAAGACAGCTGTAAATCTGCAATCTCAGACTCACGACTTAATCACAATCCACACACAGTGGCTCACACTCTCCCTAGAGCCCGAAGCACATTTACAAGGAGTGAGAAAATCTTTTTTATGTAGATTATCACGCATGCGCTAATGTCTATACACACCATGATGGGGACTCCCAGTCTCAATTAGCAATTAGCCCAAAAGCTGTCTTAAGTGCATAAAATAAAAATCACCCTAACACAGGCCACCTTAAATATTGCTTGTGGGGAAAAGGGATGATTAACAATTAAAGAACTCACTGACAAGTGTTTTCTAGCACCTCCTACACTGCCTATTAAATATACTGGTGTCAAATAGATGGGTATCCCATATAGGGAATCCCAAACAGCACTTATTTCAACTCTCCCACAGTTCACACACCAGTTTAAACATCTTGAGTCAGAGTCCTGCCTTGCCATACTACCCCTTCTCCTGTTCAGCACACATGTGAGCTGTGGGCACACTTGTTTATGTAGCACTACGTGAACCACAGCTACCATGTCAGCAGGTGAAACCTGCTTAGACATTTCAGAAACAGTAACTGTCCGTAGCAGTCCTTCAGAATTATGACATTTCACTTGCACGTAGGTCTACCGGTCATGCTAGCAGTGCAACATAACACGGGAATATAGCATAACATAACGTTATCTAATGTATGGCGTTGTACGTTTTCTTACATTAGTGTTGACGGATATTCATGACACCACCTAAACCACCGATACACGTGTCTGTATCTGTTATCAGTACTTCGGAGTGATAAGACGCCAAATGATTGATACCTGTTAACCCACCATATAAAAATTTTAGCAGAGAGTTGGGTTAAGTTTGCTTTGACCAGCTAATATTAGCCCTGCTATGAAGGAATGCTTTTACTGTGGCAGCTAAAGCTAACTGTCAATGCGATCACAACCCACAGCGCGACATTACACTTTTCATCTTCTAGTCAATTAATGCTATACTTAATCAGTTTAAATGAACATTGACATATTATCGACGAAAACGGCTTCAATAACAAAGCAATAGGCTGCTAGCTAAGCTAACTAGCAAGCTACTCGGCTAACTTTAGGTTTCATCAGCACTAGCTTTGCTAGCTAGTTAGTTAGCTCTGTGTGTGTCGTTACCTGGGTATGGTTATGCATTTTGTGTTGACATTCTGTGTTGTGATGGCCTTTTCCAACTCTTCCAACTGTCCCGTCTTTTTCAACTTCTTCACAAGACTTTTCACAGCCTTTTCGCACCATTTCTCCTCTTGCCCGTTCTGCTCTCCCTTCTTCCAGCCAAGGAGCCTCTTCACGATTGGAGGAGTGAACGGTAATATAGACATTTTAAAATGCAACTAAAACTACTAGTTACAGTACTCCGAAATAATTCTAAGTCCAAAATTGCAAAAGCACAGTCTGATGCTCCTTTAATACTTGTTATTTTAATAAACGCTAGTTAGCCTAGCTAACTAAACTCCCCATGAAACGGATGGATGGTCGCTGCCGGCGGGGAATCAACACCGGATTACGCCGCAGGTTCACTCCGTTCAACACGCCAGTGTGTCGGAATAGCAGCTCCTTCAGCAGCCCGGCTGTGCCTGCACCTCCTCCTGCTCTTGGTCAGCTGGCCCGTCCTCCTTAATGATGGGTGGACTCGAAACACCGTATCGAACCACTTCCGTTTCGAATCACAGCTTTGGGGCGTGTATCCCGTCAAACAAATATTCACCATCTAGGTGGTCGACATACTGTAAGTAAGTAAGTCAGCTTTATTCGCCCAGTATGTCGTGCATACAAGCAATCTGCCTTCGGCACGGAGGCTCTCTGTGTGTTTTGGCAACAGGCAATGTACAACAGACAACAGAGTAGAGCAATGGGGCAGGGTGAAGGAGGAGTGAGTAGAGGCTATGTTCACAAAGCTCTGTTTTTCAACATATTACTATACCACCAGTAAATTATACATTGTTACATAGGAACAATGAACACAAAAACCAATTTGCAATTCATTATCTTTGCTTATATTATTAAATTCAGGGTAAAACAACAACAACTAAACCAGAACCCAATGATAAAAGAATTTCCTCAGATAAACAGCTCCTTATATGCTTCTTTTGCCTTTTCAGTGTCTGTGGTTTATTTAACCCCGGTTTATGCTTAAGAGGCAATAAATTAAAATATGGTAATCAGAGATAGATTAACACTGAAAAGTGATCCAACATTTACATTTACTGTGTCCATGAATAGACCTGCCTTAGCCATAATCCCTGTGACCCCCTCTATAAAAGTGATCTAATTTCAACTTGAATGCATCTTTCTAGAAATGGAGGAAGGTGACTGTGCCTTCAGTTGTATTTGGGGTTGTATGGTGTTATTGATAGATGCACCCCTGGCTGCTGCCTCCAGTAAACAGCAGTGTGACTGTGCTATAAATATCCCCATGCAAGACCAGCCCCTTTCCGGATCTCTATTTGGAAGCTCCATCAATGACTATTGTCTATTTTAAGGCCATTTGGCATGGCTTCTTACTTCCTCCTTCTTAAATAAATATTATTGCTATCTTGGCAGTGGTACCCAAAAATAATATTAAAGGACACTTCATGACTCCCTGTAGAACAGTCACTTGGTAACGGTCTATCTTAAAGTATACAGTATTCATATTTATACTCACTGATAAACTCTGAGGGGCTCATACTGTATAACCTGCCATTATTTTCAATATGGGTTAATCTGCAAATTAGGTCTCCATTAATCAATTAATCAACTTAAAATTTGGTCAGAAAATACTTAAATTTGCTATCCCAATTTCCTGAAGCTCGGGGTAATTTTTCCTTGAACTACATAGTGTGGATCAGCAGTTTGTGTGAACTTGTATGCATGTGAATCATTCTGTTCAAATAAAATGAAAAGCTGTAAAGGCCTTACTTTGTTTAAAATGTCAGTGCCATTTAATAATGAAACAGGCTGTAGAGCAGTGAATACTTCTTCCATATGTACTCTGATGGTTCACACATGGTTTGCGCCTTTTACTGCCAGGGGACACAAGCTGGACAGCTGGTGTGAGAAGCTTTTATGTGTGTGAAAGAGAGAGAAACCGGGGGATTGTGCAGTATGAATTGGACAGGGGCAGATGGGCTGCAGCAGACAAGAGAGAGTCTTAGGGACAGAGTGAAGGATGGTTCTGGACAAAAGGCATGATGGGTGGCTGATTAAGTAATGACTAGACAATCTGATGGACAATGGCGTTGTGATAAGCCACTTGTGAGCTATGGGAAACAAGCAGGGTGTATTGAAAGGACCCAATCAGTCAGACTGCTGTCACAGCAAGGATGGAGTAGCAAGTAGAGTAAATAGTTTTTGTGTGTCCATATGAGCAACAGTACTGGCATTTGAAATGTGGTGAGACCACTGAATTCTTGTACAACTTTACAATCCTTCTCATTTTTAAGGCAACTATTTCTTCATCAGTAATCACAGTTACGCTAAACATATTTTCCAGTCTATTGTATGATTAAAGGAAAATCAGAGGAGCTCACATTTACCCTCTACAAACCTGTAATTGCCTCAGCAGCTAATTGCAGTATGGTACAGTCAGACATGGTTGTTCAGCACAACCCCAGATGGGTGGGGTCCGTCTCTCCCTACAGTTCCTGCCGCCTTTTAAAATCTCTGTTCACACTGCAAGTTGTTATCTGTTGCTTCCAGCCATCAATCTCTCCCCAGACTGTGGCAGCTCCAAATCTGGGGCAGTAGTGATCCATCTCCTCCCTCCCTCTGATCTGGTCTGAACCATATCCTTTTCCCCTGGTTTCAGACTCATGGAGGTGATACACTATCACATTTTAACTCACACATCTTACAGCATTCTCTTGTGTTTGTCTCATTGATGTGTGCATGAGTGATTATTTATTGCCCTGACATGCAGATGTCCCTTTACAGTACCACTGTCAAATTAAGCACCCTTTATAAATGGTTTATAAGTTGCAAATATGGATCTCTAGCAAATCATTCACTGGTGTTTTATGTATCATCCATGAGCATTTAATAAGACATTTTATTGTGTTTGTCCCTTTCTAGCATAACACTTGTGTTATCTGTTATGGATGTCAGACCTCAGCTTGTAAGGTCTGCAGAGCATCTGAACCACAAACCTTTTATTTATAACAAAACAGTAACATTTTATTCTTCATACTTGATGATTATTAGAAAGTGACTAACTCATCCACATTTATGCATGGATTAGACAAATGTCTAATTGTATTATTACCAGATAGAACAAAATGGCAACCAAAAACTCACTGTTAGAACTGGCTTGTAAAGGATCTTTTGGTACAACATTTACTAACTGTTAAATATGCAATTAGCTGTGACTAATAAAGACTTTATAAAGGATGTTATTTAAAAGTGGTACACTCTATTATCTAGAATATTATCTTGCTGTTTTCCAAATGTGCAAGAAAAATTGTATATGTTTGATCCATCGCCTCAGTTCATTACATTAATAAGTTAGTATCCTACAGCAGCTGAAATATAAACACCAACAACAATATAAATAACGTGTCGCCACCTAGTGTCCTTCTTCCGTTACTACAACAGCACACGTTCATATGCCACTGGGCTCAGCACACATTTGTGTGAATGAAGGGCCAACATTTTCTCTTGTATTAACATGAATTTGTTTCCATTGGTCCAATTTAAAAGAATAGAGCCATTATTAATGTTATTAACACTGTGCTTTTCATACAATGTCAGATCAAAATGTCTGCTGTGAAAAATGCTGATTATACAAACACACACATAGTGAAGATATTGTATATATTTTTTATACATACTTTGTTTATTTATTTATGGTTAGGACTCACTGTGGTTATAATTTATTTGTGAATGAGTGCCAGTGATTTATGTGCTATTCCATAAACACAATTTACATTTTTATTGTGAACAATGGCCCATAACAGCATTAAGTTGATTCAGAGGCTTTGTAAAACATCTCCTAATCTTATGTATAGATGGAATGCAGAACTTGGACATGATTCATTAACTTCACCTCCAGGCTAAAATGGCTTTCTATTTGGCCTGCACCTAAAGCTTATGGCTATGTATTTTCAAAGGACCTCTCCTTCTGTGGCACTTAAAAAAGACTTTGTGGGTGGATATAAATATCATCAGTGGACACTAAGTAATTATAATGAATTATTGTTTAGTTTCTCCTTTTTGTGTTTGGAAAAGCAAAGTTTGGAAATAAAATATTTCCTTTATTTGACAACACTGCAGATTGTCTTCACTGAGCTTCACATAGATCAAGACTTTAGAACGTTTTCCGCAAAGCTTGTGGAACTTGTGATTTTCTGAAATTTGGTAAATATACCCAGTCACTCACATCACCACCAAAGCTAATGATTGTGAAATTAGTTTCAGAGCAATCAGTAGCTCCCCTGCTAAGACCGACTGTATCCATATGCATGAAATTGCTTGTGTTAATACATGCTATGAATCGTGGGTAATGCAGTGAATAATTCTGACTGCACGCAATGATGGTAGCTTCTATTAGACTGGGGACTGTTGTGAAGCTGGAGCCCTGTGGCAACATGCCTGTAAATGGCCATGTATGGATAATTAAGCATTACTCTTGAACATTAAAACTTGCTTATTTCAGAGAGCTGCAGGCAGTGGAGAGCTCTTATTGAACTCATCACGATTTCCGGTGTTTCCCTATAATGTGTCCTCATTAGTATGTGAGCTGTTGAAAACTTTTTCATCCTTCTTACTGTATCCTGAAAATGGTCTTTCATTAGTATGACTACATTAACAATCTCTGTCTCATATCATTGATTTTCAGTAGTGCATGAAAAAAAGTTTAAATGAATTCAACTTATTTTTTTATTGTGGTTTCTTCTGTGTTTTTCTGATCTTAATCTAGAAAGTGCTGTTTTGTGTGTTTTTTTTTAATTACAAAAATATTACACTTTAATATACTACTGTATTAATAGCAGTGCTGCAGAGATGCATTTTACACCTTTATTTCTGTTGTGTTGATTGAGATGTTGTAACTATCTGATGCAGACCAACCTTTAGTCATTTCTGAGCTGAATGACCTGCATTAGCTCTGGGAGGTCATGTTTCAGGGAAGCAAACAAACAAATTCTACAGGGCTGTGCGATGACAAGATAGATGGCTCTTGTCCTTCAGCTTTTGTGTTTAGGTAAACCTTGTTTGCACTGCTTGTCTCCTTAGCTGTCCCTTTTAGTTTGTTATATTTTATGTTTAAATTACACTATTGAAGGAGCCTGAAACATTTAGTTTTTATGTTATCTTTTGGACCCTGAAGCATTCATAATGTCTAAAGGCTTTGTCCTTTTCTAGCTACAACCTATCACTCATAACTACAGTCTGATTGTATGTGCAACAAGAATGGAGTTTAATGTGGCTTCAGGGACGAGAGCAAACAGGCTTGTTGTAGTCCTCACAACTGTCTCCATTAATCTATTATGCACTGGCACAGAGCGTCTGGTCAGTCCATAGGTTTGCAGTGCTATACTAGCAGTTTAGTCACAGAGTGAGACATTAAATAGATTGAAATTATTTGTTTTAATGCTGGTAACCTCAGAAAAGTTAGATGTTGTTGTATTAAGTTAGATACAATCTAACTGTTGGTAATGGGACCCCATATTCCATGAAAGGGTTCAAGCACAAGGGTCAAGCACAGTCAAGTAACAAAAAAAAAGATTTTCCTCCCAATAAATTAGTATGTATCCGAGTGTTACTTGTGTGTGAATAACATTAAGGATAGAGCAGCAGCAGCAGTGGAGGGACTTGTGCACCAGGATTACTTTGCTTCATTAAAGACACAACAGCTGTGATGTCTGTACTCTTTCAAATCCATATGTAAAACATTTCCTCCCCCCTCATACTCCTCTTCTGCCTCTCTTAAAGCCTATGGCTCATTAGCATTGCCTTTATGACACAGTTTTATCTAAATGCCGTGGATTATTCCATTCCCGTTCTGGCCCATTCTCAGGCAGCTCAGACTGCTCAGTAGCTAAAAGAGAGTTAGGAGTTTCTGCAGCATTCCTCTGCAGTGATTACTTTCTAACGAGAAGAAAAATTTGGTTTGAAGCTTTAACCACATAGACTTGAAGTGATGGAGGCTGATTTAGTTGCCATAGACCTCTGAACTACTGTATGTTGCATATGACTCACTGGTTGCAGTGTTTAACGTGCTGTGCTTTGAGAGATATGCAGAAATATTATTAAAACAATGTAGTGACAAACAGCTTCCAGTCTCTTTTTCTCCATCAAAGCTCAAAAATGGATGGCTCAGTATTAACAATCAGTATTGTAAGAGTAATTTCCTGTACAGTAGAATGAGTGCCTTAATTTTGATACTACATTTTGCAGACAATGAAGGGCTTTTACTCGTAATGGGGTGTTTCACTTAGTTGTTTTAGTACTTTTACTTAAGCAACATATCTCCATACTTATATAAATGCAAATTCTAGGCTGTGTGTTCACATGTTCATATGTTTAGTATTCTTTTTCAAAACTGGTACTAAAATATTCCTGCAATTTTATGCACATCAGGACAAGACATTTCCACAAGGTGGCAGTGTTTGAGAGCACCATTAAAAAAGTGAACTTCAAGGCAAATTCCTTCGATGGCTCTCTTTTTCTCTTTGCACATATCAACACTGTGAGATATTTTCACTCAGAAAAAAATCATGTCTGCACAGTTTGGAGGACAGCCAGGGATAAATTAGCTTTTGTAAATAGGTTTTTTAGTAGTGTGTATTAGTGTAAACACTCATTATTGTTTATTTTGCCTCAAAGTACTAACACACCATGTCTTTGATATATAATTTGAAGTCAAGCATATACCGGATTAGTCAGACAGAGAAATAAGGCAGGACTGGAACCCGGAGCCTCGCTGACTGAAGGTAGTGCTGGGATGGAAGTGAGTGATCCAGTTTTCTAACTGGCTCCTGTATTTCACAGAGAGTGATTTAGGGTGAGAAGTGTTTTCCTGTTTATCCATTCAGTGGAAAATAATATCCTGTAAAAAGCCAATAAGTTTCTGCCTTTGAACTCACTGAGAGTTTTTCTTCCTCGCTGGCTTGGGCTTTTTGGGAGAAGTGAGGGTGAGCTGCTCAACTAAGGACTTCCCATCAGCCGCCTCAAACCCTCCACACATGTTTCCGATAGACCTCCACAAGACCCAGTAATCCAAGGGCAGCTCATTCAGAGAGAAAGGGAATGATAAAAAATGCGGGTGGGTGAGAAGGAAGAGAAGGAGATATAAAAAGGAAGGATGGACGAGAGTAGAGTGGGTGAAGGCCAAAGGGGAGGGAGGATAAAAGGAAATATTTTAGAGCATGTAGCTGTTATTTGCTTCTCTATAGACTACCCTGTAAATTTTAGTTTAAAATGGCAGAGCTGTTTGTTGTTCTTAACTAAACGCTTTGTGTGCAGATCACACAGTACAGTATATACAACATTTTAAGTAGCGCTGGCTCTGACAAACCGAGAGGAAATTAAAGACAAAGGACAGGAAGCTCAGAAAGCACAAGGTATAACAAATGTCAGCTTCAGTAAATCCATACATTCTGTTGTTTTGTTTCTTCCCTCATTATTAGAGTGTGGCCCTTGTGCGCTACAAACCTTTTTTCCACTTCCTTTTGTAAAAGTGCACATCACTGGCTGTTTATAAAAGTGTGTATCTGTGTATGTACATATGGTTGATAACTGTTACAACTGTTACTGTTGATAACTGTCTATCAGAGACTCACATTTGCAGCCTTTTCCCAAAAAAGCCCTAAAAAAAACCATAGATTCTTGCCCATATCTTAAATACAGTGTAATCCTTCATGCTTAATTTCCTCACGCCCCTCATAAATCACCCTGAAACGTGTGGACAGACAAGCAAGTGTAAACACCTGTTGTGGTGCGTTTCGCTATTTTAACATGTGAGAGTGAATGTGAGTGTGCGCCAGTGTGTAGCATAGGGATGGTAATCGGGGGAGGAAGGGGTGAGGTGTGGGGGGACACTCTAAGATGCTGGCTTGGAGAGAAGAAGGGGGATGGACTGTGAAATCAAAAACAGCCACAGCAAGCTACAAAGAAGCCTCAGCTGGAATAACTCACTCACAAAAGTTACTCTGCTTTTCTGAGTGCGGGCTGATTGACACATCCCCAAACACAGGAGATCAGATCCATCCGGCAGCCTTCCTCTTCTCTCCTGTCTATCCCTTCAGACACAAAGGAAAGTACCACAGCTATGAAAAACAGCTACAACAAACTTCCTTTTCTTACAGAGAGCAAAAAAGACAAGGCTGCATTATTTGAATAGTAAAATGCACAAACATGTTTCTGGAGAACCAAACTCAGTCAGTTATTATAAAATCTTGCTGCACAATGAAACTTTGGTGGAGAGCCAAATCTGTCAGGCAAACGTTTTGGGGAACGTATATCAATTTTACCTCATAACTTGTAGAATATTTCCATCTAGTACAAACTGATATACAGCTGTATACATATATTATACACAGCATGGTCTATATAGAGTATACTGTATATTGTGTTAGAGTTGGAAAATAAGACAACAGGATGATATGTCAAAGATGTCACATAAAGACTACTGTTTCCAGCTTTTGGTTGACCTCACTGTCACATACTGTTTTTTTCATATGTCATACTGATATATAAGGCGTAAGGAGAGAAATGGTGATCAATCCAATTTGACAGTTTCTGTGAATACTGTGTTTGAAAGAAGGCAGACTATTAAATTGGAATGCATCATGACAAAACACTTCCACTCCCTCCCCAAGCTGTGTGTTCACTGTGCCCATCCAACAAACTCTTCAGGAGTCTACTCCACCCCCACGGAGTGTTGGCTATGTACTGTACTCACCATTGTAATGCTCACTGTTGGGAAAGTTGCTAAAGTCAAACTTTTATTAAAGGTCTTTCAACATAACTTCAGTTATATAATATATTACTGCTGAAACAAAAATGCTGAACAGGCACCGAGCAAAACCCTTTTATGATTTCAGATGAAAAATACTGTTGAATTTCCAGCAATGAGAATTGTTTTTATGCAGCAACAGGACCACCTGCCTTGGCATCGTCGGCTGGTCACAGCCAGGCGTGGCAGACTCCGGTTGCTTAGGGCATTGATTTGATTGGCAGGCAAGAGGCAGAGGAAAGTCAAACAAGAGAACCAGTCAAAAGTAACGTTCAAAATTTAACGCATACTGTCAAAAGACATAGACGTAGAGGCAGTTTCTTGTTAGCCATCGTATACCTGAAGATGCTATTTTCCCAATGACCTTGCTGATGTGCATTATCTATAAACATGCTAAAAGAAGGCGTTCCTGTAAGTCAACAAAAGCAAAGCTTATATTTTAAGCCTTTTATCCAAAAGAATATAATCAGATGTATTTGTAATTTAATTACCTATTTTTTCTCAGTAACTGTAACTGATTACAAGTACATCCATTTTGTAATTTAATTACAGTGATTAGTTACATGTAACTAGTTACTCCCCAACACTAGCAATGTTACAGTAATTAAAGAGTTATTAAAGAAGTTTATTAATTTTGAACCATACTACATTGCACATAACTGACATATTCAAGTTATGTGCAAGCACCTCCAAGGTGTATTTAAGTACAGTACTTAAGTAAATGTCCTTGATTGTTTTCTCAATATTTTTTTTCATCCGATGTGTTAATAAGCTGAAGAAAACACTTCAATACATAGTCAACACTTGAGTAAATATATTGTGTAACAAAGAGACATATTACAGTGTGTTGCTGCAGCTCACTCTGAAAGAAGCTTGTCTGTAAAAATGTATAGTAATGGTCTAATTAAAATAATACAGCATGCAGAGTTTGTCTCCTGCACAGTGAGCAGGTCAAACGATGCATTTCTCTTGAGTTTGAGAAGGACACTGACTGCAGAACAGAGTGGCACTGCAACCACAGACGGAGACAACACAAACAAGAAACTGACACTGTTGCCTAAGGTAGGAAATAAAGAAACTTATCTTGAGTGCGTTCAGATGTGTATGTGTTTATGGGGATGGAAGATTGCGTGTGCACATGGCTGTGTTTAGGGCCTAGAGGCTTGTTTAGCTGACCTCAGTGAAAGCAAACCTCATGACAGAAGGTCTGGCATTGTCTGTGTGCCTGGGCTGCTCTGGAGCCAGACGGTCTGCCGGCCGCCAGCTTTGCTTGCTTATAACGGCTGAGAACATCCGATCCCCTTGGGGAGGACAGGAGGGGAGGTGGGTCTACTGCACCACACGCCACTTTTCTCTCTGTCTATATCTCTGCTCTTTAGGCAAGGCACAAGCATTAGCCAGGTCATCAGCTAGTATGTTTATTATGTATGTGCATGAGTGTGTGTGCTTGTGAAAGCGAGAAAGAGGAGGAGGAGGAGAGAGAGAAAGGATTAGAATGAGATGAGGACAAGTTCTAATACAAGGACTTGAAATATAAATGGAAAGTTCTGTCCATGGGAACACAGAATACACATACAGAGAAGAAAAATGAACTTAAGAGATTTGCCCTAAACTTAATTTGGCTGATTGTAGAAAAACATCTCAGTGCAGGTAATCACAGAACGTCTCAGTGTCCAAGTATTTCCTTAATGAGTGTGTCCCCTTTTATCCCCCTATCCAGTTCACCTCCACTAATACATCTATCATGCAAAGAGCAGGCTCAAGCTTTGGGCTTTGACAGAAACAAATGGTCTCTAATCACCACCAGACTCTCACGTTCAACCATGACAGAACACTTCCACTCCCTATCCAAGCTGTGTGTTCTCTGTGACCATCCAACAAACCCTTCACGGATTCTACACATGGCCCTCCAGCAGTGTTAGCTATTCTTGAAAAGCTCATGAAAGAAGTACAGAACATTTTTTCGTTAAAGAAATTGCATAACTCCTAGGCGGAGTGTTTTCCCCCCTCAAGTGTCTCAAAATAGTAAAGGGTCATTCTCCATTATGTAGTGTAAAATGGAAAGCAAATACACTGGTGGAAGGTAGACAAATGTTACCTCTGCTGCTTTAACTTTCGGTTCACAGGTCAGTGTGGGAACAGGTGAACGTCCCCATGACCAAATGGAAGAAAAGGAAAACCGATGCAAGAGGAGGACAAACTCTCTCCGGTGCAGATCCACATGGTGGAAGACAGAAAGGGAACTCCTGAAAATACTGAAGGAAAAGATACATAGAACAAGAAGGCTTTGGCTCAGTGTAATATTCACAATATTACAGCTATACACTCACAGTCAGGGTCAAAGCCAGGGGTGCTTTACAACATGTCAAAGGATAAAGAACAGCTACACAGGAATGAGAACATTTGAAGCTGATTCCTTTTTGCTGAACTTACTGTATGGTACATACTTAGCAACAAACAGCAGGCAGACAAAGATTCCTGCAGCAACTAGCTGATGAAAATTAGGAAACATTTAGAAGCTTAAAAATCTGACATTTTTCAGACCTAAAAGGACAAAGAATATTGGAGTCACAGAGGAAGAGTTATAGAGATGCAGTACATCCATTGGGAGTTGATAGAAACCAGAAAGCAAAGGTAAAATTGAGTAAATATTTGACTTGGATTACTTAAGCAGGTGAACAGAAACATGGGTCAAGATGAATAAGTTTGCTCCATAACAGCTGACGCTTACTAGTACATCAGTGTTCTGTTTATTGCTTGTTGTGCTGCCCAAGTTGAAAAAAAAAAATCAATATATGTAGGTTTAATAAGTCTCATGTGGCACTGATGTATAACATTATAGCTTTTCCTATACACCCGATCATTAATCGAGACACTGTGGAATTATAAATAGTCACCGTATGATGACGTTTCTGTACACCAAAGATAAATGTCTAATCTGATTATCTTCATTTACGGAAAGAAAAAAAACATGTTCAACATGAAGAATGTACGGTCGGAAATGTCATACAGTGTTTCAACAGACATAGAATGTTGCTCATATCAAAATCACAGGAAAAAATCTTTTCACTTGATCACTTAGTTTTAGTAGATTTCTCTCTCACAAGCCAAGAATGTTTTTGTCGATATGTTTCATATTATAAATTGCTAATAGTCTATAATTAATCTTTTATACTGGGAACAGGGAGCTGTCATCTGCTGCCCAGATTCTTCAGTGTGTGTCTGTGTCTGGTAGCCAGCTCCTCACTGCACACATACAACATGGGACCAGACCCAACGACGCACATCTGCAGCCTCAGCTGGCCATCAGCCACAGACACCTCGTCCTCCTGGTGAACATTACTGCTCATTTTTATACCTACAGCTTGAATCCCAACTCAGGGATGTTCTTTGTGGGCAGAAGTCAAATAAAATGTATACACGCATGGGGAGAACATTCTGCGCTTGTATAAATCCTGGATCCTGTTTTGTTTGAAAGTGTGTTTCAAGCAAGAATGAACAAATACTTTACAGTGATTTAACTCAGGGCACCCTGGTGACATGGCAGAAGTGACCTTTGGCAGGTCAATGATCAGGCAGGAACTTAAAATGCAACATAGATTGCTAAACCTCCATATCAAATGTTCGCCCTCTCATCCTTGCCCTTTACAGCTCTGGGAACAAACGGAATATCATTCTTTAAATCAAGATGATCTTTATCGAGCGGCACATCAAAGCTGGTATGAAGTTACAAACAGAGGCATAAAAATACTGTGGTATGTCGCAAAAGCTGAGGGAATTTTATTTTTTCCATGGTATTAGAACACAATGATTTTGAAGCCTTTTTCAAGTGATTTCATAACATTTATGATGGCAGTGGCTTTTTCTTTCTCACCCCGTAACTTTACACCTGAAAATACACTGGGGAGATTCTGTAGTTTACTGGATATCAGTGGAAGAATTGTTCCGATCATTTACTCGATTTTTACCTGAAAAAGCAGCAGTACTATCGTGTAGAAATACAAGTTTAAGTCCTGCATTCAAAATTCTACTTGAGTAAAAATACATGAAAAATAAAAAGTAAAAATACATACACATTAGCAAAAATATACTTAAAGTGCTAATCATGTAGAACGGCCTGTTCAGAGATTTGGTGGTGTACATATTGAAGGACACCTGGGGATGATGTTTGATCACTTTGGTGATTCCTTGTACATATGATTGAGTTAAGGGGCATCACTGTTAGTTTTGTGAGGGACAAGTTACAACTTTTGAGTAAATGTAGCCTACTTAGTTACTTTCCACTACATACTGTACATAGCCTCGGCATCAGATGTCAACATATTAGTGTACATACCAGGCAAACTGTACGTGAACTATGTGGTTGTCATTCTTTTTTCTGCCAAAGTCACAACAGCCTTCCTTCTCTCCCACAGACACAGACAGATTGTGTCCCTATTATATGTGATGATATTAAATATATTGGGAATCTGAAAAATGAATAGCGTTTTCATATCTACAGCATGTCTGCTCCTTAATACGGTGAAATTAAGTTATTTGGTTTCATACCCACTGCCAGACACCTAAATAATCTCTTTTGTACATAGTAGAAGAGGCAGTTCTGTCCCCAGCCTTTTTCCCCTCTCTTCATCTTCCTTTCTAACCGAACAAGGGTTGACAAGTTCTTGTCGTTCCTTGCCGGTTGGAGGGAGACCCAACAAAAGAACCCTTGTCTGAGCGTTACCCATGTCAGACAGCGCACTTTGATATTAAAAACTCTACTGAGGGAGGGAGGAGAGTTTGTGTTCGGAGGGAAGAGGGGGAACAGCTATGTAAAGATGAAAAGGATGAAAACAAACTCCTAGCCCCATGTCTGTAGGTGCAACCTCATAATGGACTCACAAATATTTGTCCAGTCAAAACAAAATAAAACAGCTCTTTGACTCCTCATGTAGTAAGTCTGAGCAGCATCCACCAGTGTGTCTCTAGCTTGTCCTTCTATAACAATCACCTGCCTATTCTCTTGCATGCTCACACAGAGACCACATTGACACAGGGTGCCTCTCTTTAGATGTGAACAGGCCTCAGGATGAACCGGAGCCATCACCAGAGGGAAGAAATCCCCTGATACTGTACCTCACCGACTGAGGCTTTGCCAGAGACCTGAAATACTAGCAGATGACTGGTTGTGCCCAAAAATGAGTGCATGCCAGCAAAAATAAATAAAGACCAAATTCACCTTGCCCTTATTTTAAACCTTTACCTGAGACTGAGAGCTTTGGCACAAGAGTTGAAGACTGCAGCTTGGATTCCTGGAGAACTGAACTTTCACACCTGGAGTGCCACGGGACATAAAACACACTACACAAAATATGAATTGCATTACATCCCTCATGGACACATAATTCAGCCAGATTCAGACCTCCTCCTTCAGCCTGCAGCCCGCTCTGGGGCACAGGAGGAATGAACGGCAACAACACAGATGAGTCTGTACACTTTCCAAGCAGAAGTGACAAGCTACAGCATGTTGGTCATCCAGGAAGAATGCAGAAGCAAGTGTAATGAGGATTTTCCTTTGCTTTCTGCTTGAAAGGCGCCTGCTATTATCCTGATTTTGAGTCACCCTGAGGGCAGTTATTACAGCATTTATATTAATTCCCCTGGATTGCTTCATTTTGTTCATACAGGCCAAAGAAAAAAAGGACTCGAGCAATTAGAGGAATGCCAGTGGAGAGAGGAGATGAGCTCAGCAATGACACAGAAGTTGCACTGATCTGTGTGTTGTCCCCCAATCAATGATAAGACCCCTGGTTGTCACACACTTGGGCCCCCACTGTGTCGAGGCTGACCTGTATCCTGTAGCTGGGGGCTCATTCCTATTAGTGATTGTTTGCCATGTTAATGGCTGTAAGAACATCATCAGGCCTGTCAGCTCTGACAGGCTGCCACCAATCGTTCCTGCAGCCACAGGCGAGGGGTTGGGCGTTCACATAAATCTGCTGAGGAATCTGTGAGAACCACGCCATCATGCCCAGCAGCAGGCTGACAAGAGCAGCAGAGGTAGCAAGCGTATCTGCACACCTACCCCTCCACACTTGGCCTTAACAGGTATGAGCTGGAGAGATGGCAGCATAGAGGGAAGAGTTTTCATAAAATGAACACATGTCATATACTCAGGTATTTGATCTATATGATGAGTTACAGCAGGAGGAAGATAAATATCCATGTAGGGGAGATGGAGGGCAGCCAAGTGACTGGAGAGAAAGATGAAGATGTTTGCAGTGAGGCCAAACCAGCTGACATTTTGCTTGTTTCCCTCCTACAGAAGACATGCACAGTAAAATACAGCGGTTTTAAAGATTTACCCAGTGATTCTCAGTCTTTGGAACTTGACTATAAGTTGTTAGCAGTTCCACCAAAGAATGATTTCCCCTCTAAACCCCTCACATATTTTCATTTAGATAATACAATCTAATGAATATCCAATATTTCACAAAAAAGAAAAGTAAACACATTTTTGTGACAGAACAGTTCCGTCTTTTTTCTTACTCTATTAATCATCTCTTTGTGACCCTTTGGATCAGCCCAACCCAGGCTGCTAAACAGTGGACTGTCTTGTTTTATGTAAAAGTTAGCTCCACTTTAAGCAGCTACAACAATAAAATACTTAAGAATTCATGCATCAAACTAATAATGTAATATTATATCACTGACAAACCATTTTGAAATACTTTTACTGCTGATGCTTTGGTGCATTTTGCTTAGAATTGTGTCCTCTGAGCTGATTGTGAATGGCGTGCATGGAGTAAAGTGTGCTTGATTTAATTTAGTGAGCCAACTCCTCTCTACATCTGTGTGTGTTCTCCCCTGTAACACACAACAGAAGGTGGGGGACAAAAAACAGCTCACTCCTTCATTTGTGTTTATACGTTTTTGCAACTAATATATGTCTGAAGATAAGTAACAAAACGTAATGTGTTCATTGTCACACTTCAAACTGAATGAACACGCACCACCACTTGCATGTGTACCCAAATACATTCAAACGTGCACACACACATTCCTGGGCCCTCACAGGCACTAATACACTCAGCAGGTATGTCAGTGTGGGGACAGGCAGTGGTGTGTGCCACAGGAATGTGAAACCTAACTTCTGAGCTGGAATTTGAGCCTCCTCACTCATCGTCACTCATGGCTGAGATACGTTCTCATAGCTGGGCCTCACACTGTCCAGAAGAGTACTTAAACAGCTACATAAAGTCATCCCCAGCAACTCAAGGGTTGGTGTATGGTCTGGCACCAGCTATAGATTTCACAAAAAAAGGCACAAATTGAGCATCAGAGGAACCACGCTGGACAGTCTCACTCTCATTCTGTGACTAAATCGAATAGAATCCATGTTTAAAGTAAAATAAACCATGTAATATTGATATAGCTACAAAGCAACATAACCTCAGTGCTGTAATTCTAATTTAAAGTTTGGTTTACACCGCATTTCATCTTATAACACAAGCAGGAACTGTCTGGTTATTATCCACCAGTCTATTTTTGCTATTAAAGGAATAGTTCAGTATTTTGGGGAAGAGACTAATTAATTTTTGTCAAGTGTTAGATGACAAGATCGATACCAGTCTTGACTGGTATGCTAAATATTAAGTTACAGCCATTCCACTTAATTTAGCATGTACATTTGAAAAGATGACATGGGTAGCATGGTCCTCTCTGAAAATAAACAAATCCACCTACCAGCACCTCCAAATTTCACACATTTAACACCTGATATCCCGTTTGTTTGATTTGTATAAAAACAAGAATTTGCTGTGTTGTGGGAAGTTATATAATGGATCATTTCAAGATGTAACTTCCTGCATTTTCTGCACGTTGTGTGACAACCTCACACTGACAAGATGTCAGAAATAGCTTGGCACATAAACCCTGTAAAACCGCAATTTGTTGTTGCTGTACTTCAATTTTTGTATCGATCAACCAAAAAATATATACAGTGGGTATGGAAAGTATTCAGACCCCCTTAAATTTTTCAGTCTTTGTTATATTGCAGCCATATGCTAAAATCATTTAAGTTCATTTTTT
>NW_018128098.1:404539-409382 GCF_001952655.1 Monopterus albus
GCTTCTACTAAATACTGAGCAAAGGGTCTGAATACTTATGACCATGTGATATTTCAGTTTTTCTTTTTTAATAAATCTGCAAAAATGTCAAAAATTCTGTGTTTTTCTGTCAATATGGGGTGCTGTGTGTACATTAATGAGGAAAAAATGAACTTAAATGATTTTAGCAAATGGCTGCAATATAACAAAGAGTGAAAAATTTAAGGGGGTCTGAATACTTTCCGTACCCACTGTATATAACATGTTACATAGTGAGCTTAAGAGTTGTCGGTAGGCAGATTCTCTGGAGTCAAGCTAGCTGTCTGCCCATTTCCCAGCTTTATGCTAAGTAATGCTAACAGCTTCTGGCCTTAGCTGCACATATATCAGACAGGAAAGTGTTATTGATCCTCTCATCTAACTCTAGGCAAGAAATCAAATGCATCCTAAAATGTCAAAATACTATTTTAATAAGGAATTCTGTACAATCACCAGAATGATGATGCCTCAGGAAAACTGCATTATGAGAACAGTACTAGATTCTAGAAAGTCTACATGAGATGACACTCCAGTGCAGGCAGAGAAATAGAACAAAACAGAACCAGCGACGTGGACATCTCGACTCCTGAGGAGAACAGGAAGAAAGCCCACATGGCTCAGCCTCACCGCCTCAGCAGCTCCAGCTGCCCAATCAGCCCCAGTCCACAGAACCACCAGCACTGCAGGCCAAACCTCAGACTGGAAGCTTGGAAGGCGAAGCAGTGACTGCATTTCCTGAGTCCACCCCATTTAAACTCACAATATGACAAAAAAAAAAAAAGAAAAAAAAAAAAAGGGGGGGGTCCTAGATCTTCTCTTTTACAGCCCCTTGGAAAAAAACTACTCGCTCAGTCTTCTAACAGGACAAACGGGGCCTGTGGAAAAAAGTTGTTGAGCTCTTGGCGTGATCAGTGAGCATGACATACTTTAATATATAGGATTACTTCTCAAACACTTCTGAGACACAGTATTAAGTGAATCTATTTTGTATTACTTAGCACAAACTGTAAAATCCTTCATGATTGGTTCTCCCAAAGAGTCACATTTCCAAAAAACCCACACCCAGGCACAACCACAATCATGCAGGCATAAAAATAAGTATCTCAGCACCGCTGTAGCAAACTGCATTCATGTGCTATTGCCTCACAAGTTAGATAGAGGGGTCTGGAGGGATTTGATTATATCCCATAAAGCAACTCTATGAAAGGCTGGTAAATTACAGGGATTTTTGAGACAATATCACACAGAATATAGGAAACATCTTTTCTTCTCATCACTGAAACTCTTCATGCAGAAAGAAACCTCCTCTCCAGGAAAAATGATATATTAAAAGAATGTAATTCTCTTGGTGGCTGCAGCAGATACAGCATTGTCCTTTGGTAGGGTTTAACTGAAACAGGAATTCTGATTTTAAGGGGCAAAAAAACCCCATCCTAGTTTAGTGGAGAGAAACTCAGCGGTGTCAGGTCACTGTTCAGCCAGATTGAGAGTGTTATAGTAAAAATAGTCTATAGCTTCACTGTCTGCTCTAACCTTTTACTCTACAGGCAGAATGCAAACAAGTGGCAATCAATGGGATTTACAGAAACCTTTCGAAGTTTTGTACGTGCAAATACAGATTTCAAAACATCTTTAATATGCCCGAGTTCCACAATAAGGACCGCTGTGCTCCTACGATATGTAGTATAGACAGGGAGGCAGAAACAAGCTGTTGATAAAGGCTGTCAGGATTGAGCCTAAGGGTGCATGTGTGTATGTGTGCCCATGTGCGTGTGTTTAGACTGTGGCATTCTTTTAACCTCTGTGGAAACTCACTAAAATAAATCCTTTTCGTACGTCAGAGAGGCCCCTGCGCACCCTGTAATTACCGAAGGGAGGGTGGAATCTGCAGAGGAGCATTGGGACTGGGCAGCTTTTGGCTTCTGAAAAACCATCTAAATGCCTACTCCATGGTCTGTTCCAGGCTCGGTTAGAGGCCTGCAGCACAGTAGCACAATCATGGTTTTGTTGTTGAGGAGATATGAAGCAAAAATGTCATTCTGAAAGCCAGGCTTACTAGCAGAAAAGTATTAAAAACTGCTTGTGACACACCTGTGCAGACAAAGATGCGTGCATCCGACACAACAGCACAGACACATCAGTCACACTGCTTCTCATCCGCTGTCTTAAATTCAGCATATTAAGGTAGAAAAACACCCCAAAAGAAAAGTCTCCCTTTCCTGGCTTTCCCTGCATGCTAGACCATAATCCCCTCTGACAGCATGCATCCCCTGTGCACTGGCATGTGTCAGCACGCTCAGATAAGTGGCGAGCATGGCAGCTGCGAGAAACCGTAATTAACATCCACAGCCAAGGTACGAAGACTTCCATAGGTTGGTGCTCATGAGAGAGAGAGAGAGCAGGAAGTGTTCCGGGTGCTTTGTCTAATCTCTCTGTGTCTGAAAAGGTGGTATTACCCCTGCTGCGTTTTTTACTGGGGCCAGATGTGTGGGACAGACTCATCAAATGGAGTTAGTAGCAAGCTGTGGTTGTTCTACATCTACCTGGATCAAATGACAGACGAAACTCTTTAGTATGGACGTTTGTGTTTCCACTCTCCAATCTCTAGAGATTATTACTCCTCATTTAACCAAGAGATGTTTTTTCAGGTGTGCTCACTTTTTTGTCTATTAAGGAGTAGATAAATTTAGTGACTTGGTTATAATTACCAGAGCACAATCCTTTGCTGTGTGAACATGGAGAATATACAGTTAGGCCCTAAGAGAGTTTTAGAATCTCCAGTCTAAGGAATGCACCGAGGCTTTGGCAGGACAGAAGCCATAATAACAGGTTTTGAAATGCACAGCTTTAAAAAGCAGTTGTCACAGAGACTCATATGTGCATATAGACACAAATGCAAATTCATCCATATCATTTCTGTCCTACAGCGTGTGCTTTGTGTTTGTGTTGTGAAAAGTTGCTACTTTGTTGCTTTCTCTCTAACATTCATTTCTAATCAATACAGTGCTGCAACTACAGCGCAGTCTATCATAAACAGTGGAACAAAATGGCGCCTTGGCTTTTGGGGCCAAGAGCGACACAGACTTCTCCAGAAAATGATTGAGGGCTGCAGCCTGCAAATCAGTGCCATTCCTGAGCTCATGGAGCACACAAAGCCACTTACATGGCTTTTCCCTCCAGTTCTCCATCTTGCCCAGTGTTACCGTCCTCCTGCCACAACTATTCCAGCTTTGAAGCAGAACAAAGGTGGCGCCTTCCCAGAGATGCAGCTACAGTAGAAGTGTATTGTCATTCAGCCTCTCCCCAGCCTCGTCTAATTAGGCCCCCTCTCATACCCTCTGTGGTGGCTTGCGTAATCTGCCCACTATGTGTCTTAGCTCTTCGCCACCCCATATAATTGTCTGCCAGTTCCTCTTCAGTGGTGATGTGGGCCCTTTTCCCATAACAGAGACACAAAGGAGCAGGATAATGGCCCCCAGTTGTAAGGAAGAGAGTGGAGAAGGAGACAGAGGCGGAGTGGAGCCACTCCTCTCTGCTGTTTGAACTCTACACAGTCTTGGCTCCAGACAGGCAGCAGGCCTGGAGGAGGCTGTCTGAACCTTTATGGAGGAGGGGAAGGACAGAGACGCTGCACTCAGCAGCCTGTACAATTGGAAAGTAGCATTTTCAACAAAAATATGAGACTCAGTCATAGAAAAGAAACTCTACTTATTGTCTCCCTGCTCAAAACATGTTCACAGACCTGAAGCTCACCCAGCAGCGTTGATGTTATGCAGAACCCAATGTTAAAAGTACATATCCTTGTGACTGCACAGTTCAGCGCTCATTGAACCAGAATCAGTTAGTGAATGCCACTGTTGCTGAATGTTGGCAGATACCCCCAACACACACACACACACACACACACCACACCACCACTACCACCAATCTGACATCCCAACACCAGCAATTATGAAGGAAGCCAGCTAAACCACATCCACCTTGGTTGGAGTTTTTAAGATTCCAGTAGGCTTGTAAACCCTCTTGGTTTCTCTGCAGACATTCCAGTATCACTGTGCGCGTTTCAGGGTGCTGCTTCCCCGGTCCATTATAACAGCTTCCATTGTAAGAGAATCTGACTGTGGAGACCGGAGCTCTGTGACCACAGGCCAGTGATGAAGTAGGAACACCTTGGGAAGAATTTCCTAAGTACTGAGCTTGAGTGGTTCATTCATTTCCTCCTACACTGTCCTCTACTACACCATCTCCTCTTGGTCCTCATTACTAAGGCTCCTTAGGACCTCAAGGACATGTGGATCAGTCATGCTATCTTGTCTAGCTTGATATTGTAGATGATGATGCTGTGGTCTTTTATTTAACTCCTCTATACCCACAGCTAGTGCAGATATCACACTACTTTTCACAATAATAATTTCAAAAATGCAGTTAAACAACAGCTGACAGTTTCCTGCTTGGCAAATTTGAGGACAAGTTAAAGACAACTTCAGCTAATATATCTTCTGCTGACTGGGGGAAAAAATGAACCCAAACCATGGCCTAAATATCAAATGCCACACATGAAACCTATTTCAGTACACTTACCAAGATTTGACATGTAGAGTGTATCAAGATTATCAACACACTTGGTAAGATACCATAAAAAAATAAACCAGAAATTCTGAATGTGTAGTAAACCACGAGATAATGATACAGACCAAACGAATAATTATTATGCGGGTACTTTATTATCAATGTGTGAATGGTGTTAGCTTTTTGTCTGGATATTAATAGTATATGAAAACTATACACCAAATCCAGGCTCTTCCTAATTTTGCTGTATAATTTC